>NW_017136308.1:441641-494084 GCF_001652005.2 Ceratina calcarata | reverse complement strand
TTTCTAAGGTACATAAACTTTTGGGATTGACTGTATAGCCAATACATCCTTAAATTAACCGAAGTAGGTAGATTGAGGGGACAATTGCCAGATTCTTAAATGGCGCACAGCGTTCAGATTTCTCGCGTTTATTTCGTTCATTAAAACTTAAAGTTGAATGAATTTAACACTCCATTTCTTACATTATATTGTCTCACAGTAATTATTAACTTGATTGTTCTGAACAATATTGTAACAAGTGTCAAATATATTTTGTTCCTCCTAAAATACAACTTTTTTTGCATTAAGAACTTTTATACTAATGATTGCAATGTCTCCGGATATTCTGTGCGCATATCTGTGTTTTTGGAGCATCCTCACAAATTTCCCGCGTGGGAATGCGGTAACATTTTGGGCGCCGCATCGATCAAAGGAACTGCCAAGTTGACGTCTCGGACAGCTCGTAACTTATTCTCCTTGCACAACCGCGTAAATATACAGTCTCGACGGGGGCTTTGTTTCTCTTCCTCTCATCTGGTCTCCTCCTCCTTCGTAATGTCGCCAGTCCCGAAAAATTCTCAATGTTATTCAGCCACGTCATTTCAGGCGCGCGTATGCTCGTATTCATCGCGTATTGAATAAACTGAACAAATATCTAATAGTTAACGCACCGAAGAAGCCCGGAAGCGTTATAAGACAGGCTTCGTACGCTCGCGATGGGTGATAAATTCTCGGTCATAGAAAAATTCCTCCGTGAATCACCCGGTAGATTACTCGCGTCGCTGCTCGCTGGATTTCGTAGGACAGAACTGCTCAGCCACCTCGCCGCGCGCGAGGGCTGAGAATTCGCGTTGGCAACGCGCGCGCGTGTCCCCGCGATGGCTGCGCCATAAATCATTCTTGATCTTCGCGCGTATGTACTTCGTTCCACGATTCGCAGCTACCCGTTACGCGACCCGTCTTTAATTTTCGAGACCGAGCTACTACGACGAGTCGTACACATATTCTCTCGCCGAGTAAGACCGGGCTGCTTCTCGCACGCGATCCCATCATTCCAAGCACGAGGCGTTCGATGAATCATTGCTCTTGCGATTGAACGTAGTTCCGGGGAACAGTAACGCGAAACTCGACTCGCCTCACAAACTCGCGGTCATCCAGTGCCGGTGAATCACAGACTGTCTAGCGCAGGGACGGCACCTTGTTGCTCCAAGAACCTGCCCGGAACAGCCAGAGAAAAACAGGACTGGAGTAGCCAGGGGTACGATAGTCGTAAGAGAGCTACAAATTCTTCATATTATGTAGCTGAAGAGTGTCTATTCTTACTCTGAAATCGGTGATGTAGCGAGCAACGGGAGATACGAAGGGTTACTCATTCAGTAACTTTTCTGCAACATAAGAGCCGGCAAGAAGTTGTCCTCGCGTCTACGACATTACCAACTAGCGTATTCGCGTTAAAGGTGAAACACGGTGCCGGGTGATAACAGTGAATAATAATTGCGCATGTTACATCAGCGGCGCGCATCTTGCAGAGAGTGCCACCCACTTGAACGTAGATCACTCTCTTGTCCCGTTTCCCTCTCTGTCTGTTCGGGACCATCTCGCTCCCTCCGGCTGGCCTCCGCTCCCTTATGAACACGAACTCGGAACTGCATTCCGAGGAGGAGCTAGAATCTCGCAACGACACCGACTACGCCGTAACGCGGTCTATTGTCGGATAAAGGCGGTACCGAGGCCCTTCGGTATGGTTCCTACACGCGTGTAACGGTATCGAAGTCGCGTGTAAACCGGTGAATCACAGCTTGGATTTGCCGACGTGCTTCGTTGCGTGGGAAGAAAGTGGAAGGGGCGGTGATGGAGCCGCGATCCGAGGACACTGATCCTTCGCGAGAGTTGTCGCTGTCGTCTTCGTCGTCGCGGCGGCGGCGTGTCGTTAACGAAAGCGAGGAAAGAGCGGAACGAAACGAGGCTTGGGTGGAGCGGACTGTACGTGCGTCTCCACCGATGCGACTGACCTTTTGAAAAGCAGGTTGTAATAGATACAGACGCGAGCTAACAAAACGCGATAAAGGTGCAGTAAGGTGCAGCGTTGATTTTCTGATTCATCGGTCTGTTTAAACTCGTTTTATGGTTCTGCACTGAGTGCGTTGTATGGTGGGACGAAAATTCGTGACGGATCGGCCCGGCCGGACGCTCGTATTAACGTCCGGTTTGGTTCCCCGACACGAGGGATTTGGTTTAGACTCGTCAAGTCGATCGATTATTTTTGACACGGTTGATCGATAGACGGGCTGGCGTCGTCGGCTGCTTGTTGTATAGCGAGAGCATCGTCGTCGGCTGCTTGTTGTATAGCGAGAGCATCGTCGTCTTTAGCCTTGCAGAATATTAATACCGGATGATGCCGATCAGCTATCATTTCTGTAAGAAATTTGTCCATTATCGTTTTTAAAGAAGAGCAGGATGGGAGTGAGGTGGAATCGGCATCGAGACGCGCGCAAATAATTTTCTTCGATGATCGTTTCACGGTTCCATGACATCGACTCGTCGACCGTGTAACCCCGATTCCGTGGCGAGAAATTTCGTGGACGGTCTTATATAGCCTCGTCACGAAATGCCATTCGTCACAATTTTATCGATCGCCGTCGAGGGAGAGCAAAGAGAAAGAGAGACAAAGAGCGAAGGACGAAAGGAGACAAGGCGACGGGTGTCCGGTTCGTATCGACGTGATCGATTCACGTCGATCGCGAGAGTACGATTCCAATTAACCCGCTTCCACGCATCGGCGATCGGCTCTACCTGCCTACGTTTCAAGGACCTTGTAAATTCGAATGTATAGATTGGAAGACTATCGATAATTATGATCGAAGGGTATCGTTTGTTCTGCTTGGAGATGGAGAAAATCATAATAATTGGGTCGCCGGTTAAAGAACGAACTGCGATGATTCTCGGCGCCGCGTCGTGACTGCGAATTCCTTGGCGACGAAAGGAGGACGCGCATTGAGCATCCAGGTGATAATTCGCGAGGATAGCACCGGTATTTACGAGGCGGACGCGAGCGGCCGCGAAAGTGGTCGATACCGCGGCGATTAGCCGCAGGCACAACTCGCAAGAGCCATGGCACAGGCACCGGGAATGCGTAATCCAGCGTTCGGCCACGTGGCGGATATAAAAAGACTCGTTGTTGCCGACGATGCATTACATAATAGGTATGCCCGTTCATAAACAGCCGCCGCTTAACTATGAATGAAGCGGAGAGGCCCGTGCCCGCTCTCGCCCACTACCACGCATACCTACCGCCGCGGCTCGTTCGTGTTCGTATACGTGTACGTGTACTTGTACATACCTACTGCCCGGTCTTGACCTGCCTCAAATCATGTAAATCCTAATCCGTCCGCGCACGGATCGTTAAACGTGCACGCGCGCACGGATTTTGAATAATTAAAATATTAATGAGTAACACCGACACACCTGCCGCGCGCTCGCTTGGCGCCCGGTTAATTATCGATAGTCGATTGCGCGTATTACACCGCGTTAACGATTAACGACGCGCAACGCGGGACGCGATTTATTTCTATCGGAATCTCATGAAAAAGTCCTCGAGATATGCGCGCGTTCGTACCGTCGAGCATTGTTGAAAACTTCATTCTAATAAAAAATTAACTCGTGAATCCACACTGATGGAACTGGTGGCATAGAATATTGGTAAAGCGCAAGCCTTATGGCCGCTGCAAAACATTTTGTTTCGTTGAACCTGATTATTTTCCCTGGTGCGAGCACAGGTAGTTTCAACCTGTTTAACGCTCGAGAAAAGAAAAGAGAATGGAAAAAAAAAATGTCTAAGAGGCTCAGGTGCAGGTATCTCCAGGCGCGGCGTCCGGCTCGAAAGATCGAGTTGCTCGATGTCTTCTCGAATACCTCGAGAAATTTAAAACGTCTAAGCCGTCAACTTTTCCGCCCCTGTTGCTCGATGCCCCCCCCCCCCCACCTTTCTTTCGTGCATTCGCCTTCGCGTCCTTATCGCTACTTCTTTTTTTATTGAAGAGTAGACGTCCGAAGTAGCAATTCATACAAGATTGCTTTAATGTTTCTAGCTCTCCGCTAGATTAACAGTAACCGTAATTCGAATGGATCCGTAGTGACTCCATTAATTCTGTCAGTCTCGTCAAATATGGAAACTGGGGGTATGGAATGTCGCGCTTTCCATCCTTTGCCTAACGGACAAAGATTCGCTCCGTCAAACCGAGGCACCGATCGTGGTTGACTCGAAACCGAGTTTCGAGCTTTGGACGCGGCACAGCCTCACAGGATTGACAGCTGTGAAGAGTCATCTTCCACCGCGTCATCGTGATCGTCATCGTGATCGTCGTCCTTATGGACGGCACGACGATGATTGGCTGAAAGCGCATTTGTTTCGTGACGCAGCAGGGGCGAGTGGATAGCGAGATTCGTCCGGACACATCTATACGAGAATCCTGAGATCGTACTTGTGAACGAACAACAGGGGCGGCAATACGCACATATACAACGAACAGCTCCGTCCACTTCTTTGTCGCTCGGTATAATTGCTTTGGCAGTACGGGAATGTTTCCCTTTGGTGAAAAATAATAATCCGACAGGCGGACTTTCCAAAAAGTTTTTGACTATTTGAAGAGGTCCAAGTGTCCGAATGGAAATATATCATCTTAAAAAGGGAACGGTTTCGCGGAGGAGCCGAAGGTGTGCGTAGTTACGAGCAACACCGTTGTAGGTACATACTTACACCCGTAAAGCGTCCGTAGTTGGAAGTTTGCTTCGTCACCGGGCAGCCTTTGGGTTTCGCCGATGCGATGAAGGAACGAGGGGAAGGGGGAATCGAAGGAAGAGAGAAATACAGTGTACCTGAAGCGAAGTATCCGTAGCGGCAAGGATAATAAATAATAAAGGCATAGGTACAAGAGATTGATGGCTGCACCATGACTGACGTTCCATCAATCACCTCTTCGCCCTTCTCACGGAGGATCGAGCAGACACACGTACACATACAAGATCTCGTATATACCTCTCTAACTTCGTTTTCTTCTTCTCGTTCCGTCCCTTGTTCACTCTCCTTCTCTGTTCGTCCTCTTTTTCCGGTGTGCGTTTTTTCCCCGCTCGCTATTATCGTACCGGTCCTTATTAGCTCTCGCTGCCTTTCGCGTTCCTCGATGAATCGAGAAAGGACTACCTACCGCGGTCGGAGCTTTCTCGGTCGCGCGGTCCCACAATGACTGCGCTATTTCCGAATTCTCTTATTTGCCGTCCACCTATTAAAAGGCCGGCTATCCTCCAGGGGCGCCGACGTTATGCCTCCTAATTCTTCGGCCCGAGCCAACTAATACGACTTGGAATACGAGGTTCGATATTAGATGAGTTCGCGTCGAAATGCACATCAAATGTACGAGTGGCTGTCTTAAAAATATATAAATAAGTATTAAATAATACGTGTTATGCCAAATTCTATTATTATTGAAAACGTAATTTAATTACATTATTTCGTAGTTTGCATAATTTAATGTAGCATAACACTATTGTATGTATCTAAACTAATCCGCCGTCTCAAAATATTCCCCGTATCGATCTTTTAACTTGTTTCACGGTTCACGCTATACCTGGTACACGAGATTCTATTAATTTTGATATCACTCTCGAGACTGATACAAAACTTTGTCCAAGACGTTTGATGGCCAGTGAATAATTAAGCAAGGATGATTTTCTTCCCAGTTCGGTCGCGCACGAAGGAAAACGGATCGGCTGAGGGATACAGAGTAGTGAAGTATAGAGTACAGGACTGCTGCCATCCGCCAACTAATCCGTCCCCTTCGGCGTATGGTGAGTGGCCGGGACGTATCAATCGGAAGGCTGGTATAAGTTTCCGCCGTTGTGGTCCGCCGGCACGGAGGTTAGCTGTCGTGGTCAGTTTCGAATTGCGGCGATGTCAGTGACAGCTGTGCTCGAGGGCCGCGTATTGAACTCACGTCCACTCACGCTCCTTTATACCTACTTACCTTGCCCTCTCTTGCCACCGCTGCTGGCCCTCTCTCGTTCTCCTTCTCGTTCCCTCTCTCGAGCATCTTTCCGCTCTCTTGAACGCTTCATCTCTTCTGCGCGCTCCTTCTAGTTGGGTCTGCCTAGACCCGCTCTGTCTTCATCCAACGAAATGGACGATCCGCCTGTTTTAGTTCTGTCTGATAACATTGATATGAACAACGGAAATGTTTTATTCGAGTTGTAAAGAAAAAGCAAATCGAAGAAATTTTTACTTTAGTAGAAAGCAAAGAACTGATTTTTAGTATTGTTACTATTCTTGAAAGTTATCGCTATCATCGACAATGCGTTCATTGAAGCTGACATTAAGTTAGAAAAACGATTCAGCCATTGACATTCAAACTGTGTTGGAACGTGAACCTGATGCCTGTTTTAATTTAGTCAAAGTGGTTGTTTTTATCAGAATGCCATCCGCATTATTCAATGAGACATTTATCTAATGTTTCATTGCGATCGATAACACGTTCGCTGGACATGAGTACTCAAGCTGTTTCACTTTTATTTCGGAAGAGTTTCGAAAATAAGAAAATTCTACTGTACTCCCGTAGTAGTACGTTTGCCACCGAAGGAGAAGCTAGAACAGAGGGAAAAAGGGAGCCGAGAGATGCTGTTTGACTCACCAATTACCAGAAACACTGGCCCATTGAAACGAGTATTAAACTTGTAGCTATCTTGGCGAACGCTATCCTTGATACCTCGGCGTTTCTCTTTCGTTCGGTAGAGATGGTAGCGGATAGGGAGAGCGAAGAAGAGGAAGGATTTCCTCGCGAGACGAGAGTTGGCTCCACGTTCCCTTCGCTCCGTTCGTCGGATGGACGAACTGAACTTGGTATAACGGCGGCAGGAGGAGCGGACGCGATATTACGCCGGAGTCGACGATGCTCCGGAGAACGAGACCGGTGGTCGTTAGGGAGAATAGAAGAGGGGGCTCGAGTCGAAGCATCGGTAGGTTTCGGGACGTTCACAGCGTTCCAGGACGGCCGCTAAGGGACGTTTCGACGCAACGAGCAGGCCTTATCTTTGCTATACGCTCGTCGCTTCGAGGAAACAGGGGGTGCAGCGTTTCAACGTTTCACGGTTGGCTTCGTTACTCTCCGAACGCATAGATCCGAGCGATATACCTGTTCCTATTCGGTACAAGTGCATGTACTTTTGTTCATTATAAAATTTAAAAGTAATGATGTATAAAAAATCTGGAACTCTGCTGTTGATACTGGGTTAAGTGAAAATTATGTTGTTGTTATAATGAATAAATGTGCAGATAATTTCATAAATCGTATTTGAGAGAAACATGAGGTCGACAAATGACAAGTATTTACATGTATTGTTTAGTAAAGTTGACATTTTATTTTTTTAAAAAATATAAATTGGTCAGTCAATGTTTCCATCAAACGTTACCGTAAGGAATTCTGATACGTACGTGAGTATTTTTGGGAAGTGATCGCAGTGGACGACGATGACAGAAATTACAGAAAGTGTGGCAGAGTGCGATCCGCGGCGAGAACAAGGACGGACAATTGGAAGGAGAAGTAGAGTGGCAAGGAGGGACAAAAACGGGGGGGACTTGACGATTTATAATCGGTGACGAATGAGTGCGATCGCAGGGAGCCCTCGTCTCTCTGGCGTTTTATAAATGTCACAGAGCAATAAAGACGCTCGATGGATTAGCTGTGAGCCAGGCATTCCAACGGCAACGGATTCTATTCTGGTGATTTGAAACCAGGCACGCGCGTCCAATGAATCAATCGAAGGCTCGCTTTTTTCTGCCGCGCGTCTCGGAGTTCTGATCTCGCCAAGACCTTTTACATCCGCCAAGGATGCACGCCTGAGTGAAAGACACGAAATTCTTTGACGAGTCCACTAACTCACAGCCTCGTCCTGTGCTCGTCCTTTCGTCTCTCTTAGGACTCCTAGTCTTTACGATACACGAACTCGCGTCGCGTCGCGTCGCGTCGCGTCGTATCCGTCCTCTCAGAGAGTCCCTCGGTGAACCTCGATCGTTCTTTTTCTTCGTCGACGCCGCGCCGTGACACGAACACGCCGTATCCCCGCTGTTCCAAGAATTCACGTACGCGTCATAAATAGTGGCCCGCTCGCACTCTCCCGGTTCCTCTTCCCTTCCACACCCCTCCTTTTCGATTTCTCGCACGTTTCGACATTTTCCAATATTCCAAACTGCACCGATTCCATCTGGGGTCCCTCCGAAGCTTCTTCAACGTCGCTTCCTTTACCTCCGTCGCGTCTCCTCTTCATCCCTCCTACGTCTGCCTACACTATCGATTCTTTGACTCCGAAGAATGTCAACTGTTTTTCGTTTCTACATGATGCGATTATTTTTCATTTTGCGATTACAGATTACATTCTGCAGAACGAATACTTTCAAATTATTCTAAATACGAAATGAGAATTAAACACAGTTAAAATGAAGTTAAGCGAACAGGTTTTCTATTTTCACGTTAGACGCCGACGGACTCGTTTCGTCGAATGGAATTGGCGCCAAAGGTTTTACGAGCATGCGCGGCTCGGTAGCCGTCCTTGACGTAGTGTGGGTTTGTTGTGCGTCGACCTTTACCTAGCCGCTCTCTCCGAGTCGTAGCTAGTTCCCTTAGCTCCTTCTCTCTTGGCCACCCTCTGTTACTACCGCCGCGCAGCCACCCCCGTCGCCAACCCTGACCTGATTTATGGGATTCTCCAAGTGTCTACCCTGCCGACGCGCGTTTTCGAGCCTCCCCCCAAGCCTCCACTCTACTCCTCTCCGCTTTCTCTCTCCAGCCTGCCCGCGTAGACAGCTGGCTAGCATTTTCACGAACACGCGTTTGTTGCTTCTCGATGCGTTTTGATTTCTCGTCAGATTTTGGCGATTCACGATACATTTCAACATACTTTTTCTTAATTTCCTTTCGATATTAAAGTCAATGATGAACTCAGTGACTCTTGACGAGTCACCGTTTCGTTCAGCACCCCCGCTTCGGCCTTTCTCCCCCTTCTCTACCTCTCCTTCTCCCTCTTTTTCTCTCCGTGTTCCCGGTAGATATGGCCGAGTAATATACGAGCCCTGCATCTGTTCCCCGAGTGACGCAACGTCCTGCCATAGATCACGCTCAGGCTTTTAGAGAGTGAAGGCTGTTAAGAAAAGCGCGACGAGGACAGCGTGCAGACGCATGGGAAAGAAGACTAAGAACGACGGAGAAACTAAACGAGAGCCGAGAGGCTAGCAGAGGGACAGAGGGGAACGGAGAAGAAAAGAGCGTCTCCTTTACGTACGGGAGAAACAACGAAAGAGAGGAAAAACATAGAACGTAGACGTAGGCCGTAAACGTAAGCTAAGGGACGGGCAAGAGAGAAAAGGTGGTTGACAGAGTGACATACCGTCATCTTTAAACTCGACTGCTACGCAAAGAGTTGCCATGTGTCGTGACATTCATGTACAAAAATCGACAGTTCTTCGTTTTAAATGAACAGACTTCCGCGAGTCGTAACGGGTGACGCGGTTCCAGAAACTTGTTGGTTCCTTGCGACGCGTCGAAAGAAACAGAGAAACGAGAGGAGGCTCTAGGGACGAACGAAAAGCAAGTGCGCAACGCGTGAACCAATTTAGCCGAGATATACGAGCGGGAGTTTGTTCGCGCTTATGGCCTACGTCTGGAAAAGGGGTGGTCTGGGTCGCGGAGGAGGGTTGAACGCGTGGGGTGCAACGGGAAGAGAGCAGGGTTGCCGCTTTATCGAAGCACCCTTATGCCTATTATGCCTCCTCATCCCTCGATGGTAGCGGTTTAACGCGTGCATCCCCCTTGCCGCGCTAGGCACGTTACCGACTAGGTACCGAGCCCGGGCCGAGTTGCGGCGACGTCGACCGACGCGAACCGAGGCCTGGCGATGCCGGGTGACGCGGCGCGCGAATTAAAACGCCTCATAAATATCTGAAACAAAGGCGGCCGCTTTCGAGGGCGTACGGTGGAAAGATATACGGCCGGTTAGGATGGCTGGTACCGGGTGGATAAGAGCGGGGTCGGGGGAATTGGTTGTGCCTGTAGTACGCGGGGGGACGCGGTTCGAGCGTTCGTCGTCGTTCGGAAAAACGGCTCGTCCGCGACGAAAGAGGCGACGACGGAGAAGGAAATCTTTTTGCTCGTTCGAGCGTGGTTTAGCGAAGAAAAGTATACGCGATTTTGGGCCGCTAGATCGGTTCCGTTGAAATAGCAGGACCATTTTTGTGACCATTCTGACTTTTTCTATTTCAGGTAAGTAGTGGTCTCCGATCGTTTGAAAAGCGGACGGCCCGCAGCCGCCGCACCGGACGGAAGACATGCGCAGCAAGCAGCAGCCGAGGCCTTCTTTTCGGTGGCCGCAGCAACGCGGCGATAATCTTACCGGTAAATATCTGAACCACGCAAAACGTACGAGCACGCACGCACACGCGCACGTATTTTCTTTTTTAATTTACCGCTCCGTTAGACATGGAATTGGATTTTCTTCTGTTACCTTCAGATTTTCTTTGCTTCTGTCTGCTTGAATCGAATGTCCAATCGTTCGTTTGCCAATCGTTTCTCAGTTGAGTATCCACTTCGCGAGAATCGTTTTCCAATTAGTTTACGATCTTCGTAAATGCGTTAGCGAATATTTGCTTGCATGCCTTCTCTATTTACTGAATCCCCGTCTGCGCAATGTACGACATTTATTTGATCGTAAATAACTTTGATCGATCCTGTCTTCCGTTTCTCCGCTTCTCCTATTTCGGCGGCTTTACGAGTTGTTCTGTTGTAATTCACAGATAACATTGTACAAGATTTAGAAAGGTTATTTGACTCGCAATTAAGCGATACCAAATCCGAGATCGTAGAATTTCGAAAAATCTTTGACCACGACACGGTTACACAGCGCGTGTGCGTTCCACGTCCGTGCGTGTATCTCGATGGAGAAATTAGAAATGTCCGGGGAGATTTATTGGCGGCTGCTCGCGCGGGAATAAGGAATCGTAGCGTCGCTCGTGTTCGTCACCGCAAGGATCGACGCGGCATCTCGTACGACACGTTCCCTTCGGCCGCGTTTCGCCTCGTGTTCTTACTTCGACTCTAATTTACGAGCCTTTGCACGCGGATGCTCGACGAAATGCTTTTGATGGGAAATCGTTGTCCGTTCGACGCGATAACGTATGTCCGTGTTCCGTCGTCCCTTGGCTGCGTGAAACCTGGCAGAATGCGACAACGCCACGCCGCCAAATGCAGGCGGCCACGGCTGGGCGCTTTCACTTTACCGAGAACGAGAGTCGCTCGCTCGAAATTTACGACGTCTGCGGATGGATGGACTCTATTCGTTGCCTTAACGCGTTTTCGGCTACGGTCGTCAGCCAGTCACGGTAGTTCAGTGGAAAAGATTCTGTGCTACGCCTGAATCGCTGAAATGATTGACGAATGAAACGAAATTAGTAGTTGTCAAAGATGTATAGGTAGAACGGTACGCGCATTCCTGAATGCTGAAAGAGACGGTTGGCCCGTACGAGTGGTCAGACGGAGGCTGTTCGCGGGTACCTTGGATGACGCCCGAGACAGGGCAGAGATATCGAGCGATGCGATCGCGGGGCAAAGCGAATAACCGACGCGGATAAAAGTACAAGTCCGCGTGCGTGTGCCGGACAAACGGGGTCGCCGTGGGACACGCGACTCTTCTCTCCAATAAGCCTCCCAGCAGAGAATCGTGCCGGTCTCTCGGCCGGCGATAACCCTCGAATGACGTGACAAGCGAAATCCTGTATCTACAGTCCGGCTGGCGCGGGATATCGGCGGACGTCTAAATGAACCGTTGTACCTTCTGCTTTGATTTCAAAGAGCGGATCCCTAACAGCGGAGGAATATTCATTTAAATATCTGTCGATACTCGAGTCCGACGCGAGGGTTGCACCGATGTCAGCGACGGACTTATATGCCCTCCGCGTTCTCCGTTCTACCCTCTCGTGCCTCTACCAGCGTCCGATACCCCCCCCCCTCTCCGTCCCGCGCCGTACACCACGGCCGCACGCATACCTACCTGTCTACCTGCACGCGTTATATCTATACACGTCCACCTGGCCGACTGTCTGATCTCTGTCGCGGATATACGTTCGATCCCGTACACGTATCTACTTTGTTCTCGCCATTCGTGCTCCCTCCGTTCCGGCCCTTCGTCCCTTTCGGTTCCCTTCCCTCACGCCACTCGTCCCTGGTTCCTTTTAACTCCTTTGGCTCCACCGGGCATTCGTGATCCCACTTGCAATTTGGCGTTTTACGAGCATAGTTTTATAAACGTGAAGTCCATCGACGGATCGGTAAAAATATGAGGGAATCGAGCGAAACTGCGAAGCGACGATTCATGGGATGGTGAACATCGTATCGGCGACCATAGGTGGGTGGCTGAAAACCGGAACGGTTAGATTTGCGCGTCGGCGAAGGTGGACAGGAACGAGAGGACAGGCGGCTGCGGCAACGGCAACGACAGAAAGAGAAGAGGTAGCCAAGGGGTGTGGAAAGGAGCACTTTGCGTGCGTCGTTTAAGCGAACCTTAATGCTGCCGTAAAACGCGCTAACGACTGACTCTCGGCTCTTCTTCGACTTTCACGAGCTTTCGCCGTCCCCCGGCTTCCGAAAGCGTCTTCGTTTCCGAAGGATCCAATAACGTCGCTATAAGAAATTAACCAATGGTTAATTCATTTTTTCTTCTTTAGTTATTTGAGAACTGTCCCTCATTCTTTTTGCGAATGGAGGTATCAGATCAGTCAATAGAATTTGACGTGCTTTCAATATGAGACTCTCAGAAGGGGGAGAAAACGGGAAGGAAAATTGGGGAGAGACCGAGGAAGGAAGGAAGGAAGGAAGGAAGACGCAACTTTCCTCCCCGAGGGTAACACAGCGTGCATTCCACTCCCTTCCTCTTTCCTACTCTCTCGCTCGTTAGTTTCTCCCTTCGCATTTCCGCGGGTAGTCCTACTAGCAGCATTTTAATCCACCAAACCGACGTCACTCCGCCGCCCCGAATAATCAGCCTGAAATTCGTTGCGAGCGTAGGCAGGCACGAATTGTCGCGAAACGCAACAAAAGAACGAGATATTAGTAGTCGGGCTGCGGCTGCTGGCCAAACTGTGCGCACCCACGTTACGAAGGGAAAAGTACCTAGATACGAGTAACGACTAACATGGGGAGGGCTGACATCGTCGACCGCAGTTGATTTCATCCTTCCGGGCTTCCACGACGGCGACGACGATGACGACGACATCGCGGAGATAACTACGACGACGACGGACAGCGACGACAAGTAATTAGGCCACGCGTTGGAGGAACTGGATAGCCTTGTACTTTGCCACCACGACGATCTCCTCAGCTATCGCGATCGGGATCTCCCGTTTACCGATCGATTAATAATCTCGTTCTCTAGTCGATGCGTATATATGCATACACGCCACCGCGCGACGTTGATTAATCGCCAATTTATGCCGGGACATAAGAATCGACTTTTTTCATCCTTTTCAATTACGCGTCGTCGTATCGGTAAAGTATCCAGGCTGAGAATTAATCGGAACGGAGAACGGGTTTGGTCGCGGTTAAAATCGTGCGCAACCGAGTGCATTCCCGAGCGAACTGAAAGTTTAAATGCGCCGCGTTGAATTTCTTTAATAACGGAAAGCGGTAAGTAGGAAATTGAAAAGAAAATAGTAGATATAAATACAATGTACTGTTTCGTAAGGGTGAGAGAGAGAGAAACATAATCGAGCCATTGTGGTACGTTGGTGCGACATCGATGCAACACACCAATCGCGATGTGTCGGTGTTGGGTTGGCTCGAATATAAGTAGAAGCGGGCCGAGGTACACGGGAGTGCAAGGAGAGCGGAATGAATCGCTGCCACTCAAGGAGTAACAGACGGACGTGCCGGACGGGCTGACAAGGCCGCGCTCGTTCGTAGCTGTTCACCGATGCCGCGCGCCACTGAAACGCCATCCGCGAATACGCTTCCAACCAACCGCGTCGATATAACTGTCCACTACTGATAACTACGACGAGTTACGGTTGCTAAGCGCGCCATCGTTCCCGGGAGATCGCGACCACAGAGATTTCCTGTCTCGGCTCTGTGACTTTTCTCGTTCTCGTCTTCGTCTTCGCGTCTCGCTCGATCCTCTTCTATCATCCGCCTCCCCGAGTTCTCCTCACCGCGTTCGACGAGCTCGTGACGATTGTGGCGCGTACACATTCGGTCGTCCATCCATCTACATGTCTCTCATACACAACACTGATACCACACTCTCGAATGCGGCTTAATTATAATACGAGGATATTTATTACCGAGCGTATCGTCTATTTCCGTCGAGGACCGTAGGAGGACCGGTCGAAAAGGGGGCAAGCGATATCGCGACGGCGACCAAACTATTCAGATTCGACGAATGCGCGCACACACGGTTCTTTTGACGGGCAGGGTTAACGCAAAAGGAGGAGGATCATTCTGTGAAGAATCAACGGTGACGGACGAAAAATTTGCCAACGGACGGGTGAAAGTAGCGAAACGACGCGACGGGGGAGATTCGCGAAACGGAACCATAGAAACAAGAAGGAGGCCCGCGATTGCTGGAACGCGATCCACCGACGTTCCGCCGCGAGCTCGCGTGTTGTTTCGTTTGGATTTATGCGAGGGCGAACGATAAGCCACCACCGAATAATACGGTCCACCAGCACCTGCCAGCGGGCGGCGTGGCGCGGTGTAAGCCTCCCTCATTTTTAATTCCCCCGCTCGGTCTGCGCTCGATCTCGCTGGATGCTATCGCGATACCAGCCGAGTCTTTCAAACGGACGCACAATAGGACGCGCATAATCCGATCTTCGCGTCAAAAGCGTCCAGCTGCTTTCGCTGATGCCTTTTCACTTTTCCGGCTTCGGTCTTACGGGCTCCGAGCTTGATCCTTGATTGATACATGACGAATCGACGAATATCGCGACGCGATCGTTTTCCGGCGTTCGATGCGCTTCCATCGACGTCAATTATTCTGATTACACGCCGCGCCGTCCGCTTATGCTTGTCGGAGTCAATCGCCGCGACGCGACGCCACGTCGCAGGAATAAGAAGAAGCCATCGAAAAGACCTCGCTTTCGCCTCTCTCGTACGCGACGCATTGCAATTAATATCCCCGTCGCGACGACCTCGATCCGTCCCGATGCACCTGGCTTTCGTCTCGTCTCGCACACTCGGACGATGACTCGAGATGACGGGACTGAAATTAATATTCGGAAACAAGACCATCGGACCCAGCACTTGGATTTCTCTGCTCACAGTCCCGACTCCTTTTTGTTCGGATGCGTCCTACGCTTCCTCGAGTACTTAATCGCGTTGCATTGTTCTACCTTGTTCGATTTGAATCGTGTTTACGAGATTATCAAGTGTCCCCCAGCAATTTAAAAAATCTAGTTCCTATGATTGCGACGTAGATCGTTGAGATCAGTGTAAAGTACACATATACGTCAGTCACGGGTAACGCGAGGACGATCGACGTTTAATGCTTGTTCGGATCTCGCCGAAGCTGTCACAGACGAGAGGAGCTCGTCCGCACGAGGAAAGGAACCGAGCGGTGGACAGAATCGAATGGAGAGCAAGAGAATGAGAAGGGGGATGAGGAAAAGAGAGAGAGAGAGAGGAGAGGCAAGTGGACGCGAAGTGGACGGTACGTCCCGTCCGTCACGTTGCTGCCGTCAGATTATCGTTCCGACACTTTCCGAGTTATTCCGGCCGTGTGCCTTTTCGCTTCGTTCGGTGTTCGCCTCTCCACCGGGGAGGAGAGAGGAAGAGCTGTCGCTCTTCTGCTTTTCTCGGGTGCTCGT
Source organism: Ceratina calcarata (assembly GCF_001652005.2). Lineage (NCBI taxonomy): Eukaryota > Metazoa > Arthropoda > Insecta > Hymenoptera > Apidae > Ceratina > Ceratina calcarata. The sequence continues at coordinate 478,213 of NW_017136308.1, read as the reverse complement.
CTTCGAACGACTTCCACCGACATACTCCTCTCCAGCTCTGAACGTTCATCCAACGGATTGAGAGACGACGTTCCGAGAGACGGAAGGAGCCGGAGATCCGAAGACGTTCGCCTAAACGGACAGAGACAGAAGGCGGAGATAGGGTTGGGAAGAGGGAAACGGCGAACAGAGGCGAGAACCGAGAGGCTGGTACCTGCGTTATTTGAAGTCCGGTCGACCCGTTTGACCGGTGTCGATCAAATTTCCGAGGACGAGATTATTCAAGGCCGACGACGAGACAAAGCTCCTTTCGCGACCGGTGCACCTTCCCGCGCGCCGCGCCCCCGACACTTACTTTTTTCTGTTCTCTCGCGTTTCCACCCGCCTCTTAACCGGCTTTCGAAGCTCCTTTCGAGAGAGACGAGCTCGCCTTAATTTCATTCCCGGAGATCGAGAAAGTATATATACGCAGGTATATGCCTGTCTCTCACAATCGAGAGAGATCGGCGTCCGCGTTGCAGTCGATTACTCAACGAACGTTTCCCGGCTCGCGTTAAAAGCCGCTGGTTGCCGAATAATCCGCGGCGAGCAATCGGTCCATCGCGACGCGAAAACGCGAGCACGACCTCAGCCACGCGCGTCATTCAATTAATAATTCAATCATCGTTTTCGATTGGATTACCTTTCGAACGGAAAAAAAGAGTGGAACGAAAATAAATGAGGAAGGGCGGGGATGCGTGCGCGTGGGTGCGACGCGAAGCGACACGAAGTCGGACGATGACGTTAAACGTACGCGCCTATACGCTTACCAAATTATTTCAGTTTTATACGAACTTATCGATCGATTGACCGCAACGGCTGCCCGTTAAAACTTAAATCGAATTTATGCCGACTGCGATGCTCCTAGTCGCATCCTTCCACGTTCCTTCTGGATTCCTTTTTCTGTAATGAAATCGCGTGAACCTGTCTGGTTCGACTTTGCACAATCGCGGTGATCGAAACGGGCAAACCAGGAAAAATGCCAATAGTCGACCGCCGCGCGTACCGCGTTTTCCGACTGCTAATTATCGGGCGTTAATTGATGCAGCGTCGCGCTCGTTACGCGTCTATCATTAGGCAACGTAAAAGTGTATGCGAACGGAGAACATCAGCGGCGCGGCGCGCGTATTAAAATGCAAACATTCGACTCGGTTTGGACGGTTTAATGCCTCGTTCGATTCGAGCGCACCGGCCAGGTAATTAAATCGAATGAAATTACGAACGATTAATGCTCCGGACGCGTCCATGGGTCACGAATCAGCGCGAAATCACCGAGTTCCCCGACAAAAAGTATATTCCGAAAAGAGTTATTTCATTGTCCGCGATCTGAATATTCCCCTCGCTACGTTCCGTGATTCTCTCTCGTTCTACTGTTTCACTAACGATCGTTTATCAGCCTCGTCGCACTTTCGACGAAACGAAACTTTTGATTCGCGTACACACGTTTCGGTTCGTGTACATGTGTTCAGGGAACACATTGACATTGATGAGGGAGACGGAGTGACAACCGATGAGAAAGAAATATGCGAAAGGCTTGTTGGTGTTATATTTTTACGGTATATTACGTTGTACACGAGATTCGCTCCTACTACCAGCGCAGAGGCCATTATCGCGAGATACTGCAGATGCATCTACGCACACAATATCGTTTTTGGACATTAGCATAGCGGCGCACCGTGCACGGACGCGACCGGCGTCCGTTGTGAGCGTGAGTTAATGCCCGTGCGCGAGAGACCGCCACGACATTTCCCTGATGAAGTCGAGCAGCGACGCGTAATAAGGGTCGCGAGAGAGATGGGATGTCCGGGACGATGGACGGACTGACGACGCTGAAAGGAGCGAAAGAGGAAGGGAGATGGGAGGTGGAAGGAAGGCTTGCGTCCAGTAGTCAGGGTCGGATCAGGGCCCGGCGCATAAGCGAATCTCTTCCGGCCGGCCAAGATCGCTCGAGCGCGTCTCGCATTCCGCGAATAATTTGATAACGCGTAAGCAGAGGCGAGCTGTTGTGTAGGTGGTGGTACTACGGTCCGCGAGGTAAAGCTATAGCTCGACGAGCAAAAGGTGTTTGCGTGGTTGCGCGCGCTACGGTATCGAACGTACGAACGCTGGCTAAACTCAAGGTGGTCCACTACATCCCTGGGTGAAGTTGACACGCGGGGTGGACCTGTCGAGGAGAAGGGTCGAGGCTGGAAGCGGACGTGACACGGCCGTCTTGTGACCCGTACCGTCCCACCGACGCTCCACTCCGCTCTTTCCCCGTGCAACCCTCCCCTGGCCCCCAGCTACCTCTGTTCCCCGCTCACCCAGTCCACATGCCACCGCGCCGACCGACCGCCGCTAGTCCGGCTCTATTGTTGTTATTATTAAAGGGGGTCGTTGGGGGGTGGTTGCCGCTCGGCTGAGAGGGACGATGACGGAAAGGAAGGCGGCGTCTGCAGGTGACAGATGAAACAGCTACCCTCTCCCTCGCACCCTCTTTAGATCCCCCTTGTTCTCTCTTTATGTACGTCCTCTCTCTTTCTCCTTGACTTCGCCTCCCTCTCGCGTACCTTCTCCCTGTTTCTCTCTGTCTCTCCATCGTCAAATGCACTTGTTCACCCGCACGAACACGCTCGCTCCTACGAAAAACGAGACGGAGCGAGGGAGAGGAACGATGGAAAAGAGCGGCAGAAATAACGAGACAGAAAAGGAGCGAAAAAGGAAGGAAGGAAGCGGATCGGAGCTTTCTCTCTTTCGTAGCTGCAAGCTCGCATTCACCCTTCGCGTACCACACCCCACGGTCTTTTGGTGCAACCGTGTACCGTCCAAAGCTGAAGCTCTCAGACCAACCCAAGTTTCGGCGGGTCTCTATGAAGTCCACTAAGGTGAACCGCTTAATGAACTCGAGGAATTCCAGTTATACGATTATCAGCAATCGTACTATTAAAGTATAGAAACTGACAGAACCTGTTCTTTGATTGACGTATGTTTCTGGGACTTGAAATTCAGTGTATTTCTCTATTCAGCTTTTCTTTCAAGACTCTCATTTTTCGTATATTTGTAATTATTGATTGGAGCAGAATTAAGTTGATAATTCCACAAACTGGCTGACGTGGAATAAAATAAAACAGTATTAATTCCATTGATGACATCCATTTCCAAGGATAATTTCGAGATGACTGCTGGACAGAATTATGTATAGAGAAAGAAGCGGGAAAGGATAGAAAAGAGCTGGTGGTTGGTCGATGTTAGTTCCAGCACGGTCCACTGTACCTACTCTCGGGTCTGTCGACGAAATGGACAGTGCGGACACGCGTGGAATGTGTGTTGTGTGGAAGTCGGTAGCTACATACGTTTACTGCGAATTCTCTCTCGTTTCACCACGAGGACACATCGCCGTCCCAGTCCGCGCCGAAATAACTCGACGTCACGGATCGTCACCCCCTTTAATCGTGCCCGGCACCCTACACGGATAGGACGCTCCGGCATCCCGTTACACGTCTACCGCCTTGGCCAGATTCGAGGATGCACCGGAGATCCACGAAAGACAAAACCAATAAACCGCTCTCTCTAGAACGACATTTGGAAGTTTCATGGAACGGAGACTGACTGGTAGGTCCGCGGCCGACGTTCGACTTTTCCACCCGTTCGGTGCCTCGACTCGAAGACAGAATCCATCAGCTACGGTGCATCGCCGCGCTGTATTCATTTCGAATGTGTACAGAATCATGCTCGCAGGTACGGGTGTGGTTACGTTCGTCAGTTCAGCTGTTTCTCCACCCTTTTCCGATTCCAGTCACGTATCGTTCTAAGAAATGGATGTCTATCACCCCCGTTGCGCCGAGCGGTTTGAAACGTCATTTCATTACTCTCGCAACGCGTCGACGACGCAATACGGTACGATACTAGGAGAAAGCGCATCACCGAAGAGCCGACCAACCACGTCCGTCAACTGGAAGTCGTCCGAAGAGACGACGGTGGACGCCCAGGCGTCGTCGCCGTTCACGGCATTGATCTGTCGGACGGGCTGTCTTGATATCGACGGTGGGGAGGGTCCGGAACGGCGGCTGCTAGACGGCTGCCTACTCCTTTAGCTCGCGAAATAAGCTCTCTGCCAACGTCCACGGGTGCACACGCTCGCGATTTTCCGGCCGTCCACCCTGACCCGACGACGACGACGCGACGGGAGAAACCCGTAAACCGCAAAAACTGTGAGACGCATGCAGACCTATTGCTAAGAATGTCTCACGTTTGATTTCTTTGCTGCGCGTTCTACGAGAATGGATGCAAAGGATTTTATCCAGTTCTTTTCGAAGCAGATGCAACGCTTTCTCCATTTCCCATTCTTGGTTGGCTTTGATTCGGTGGCGCGCCCGACCGAATCCACGTTGGCTCGTTCGTTCGCCGTCACCCGGCAAACGTTAATCGAGGCAAATTGAACGCCGCACGGTTCTCGACGCTCGATTAAGTTCCCCCTCGACGATTTTCTCCACCCTTACTACCGAGCTTTCACCGCGCCGCTTATCTGCACCGGTACGAACCTGTTTCCGGGTATTCGAACGATCGAATGCTTCACGCGCGATCGCACCTATCCTTGGTTCATCGATTTCGTACGGGATCTCGTGAGAATCGACAAGACTAGAAGGAAGAGGAACGAGGTAACCCTTATGAACCAGCAGCCTATCAACCGCTGCTTAATCACAACCCTCGCTCGGTTTATGACTTCAGACAAAATTCCGCGAACTAGCCACGGGATTGTTATTGCGGTAAAACCCAACAAATTGTCCGAGGACCATTCGTTCCATGGAGCCGTTTAAACGCGAGCCACACGGCGCGGTGGGTGTGCACCGTCGAATTAACCTCCGAATTTCGCTCAATCGTTCGCAATTACGAATAACCCTAATTTTCGACCTTCTCGAGACGAGTTTATTGCTCTACTCGAGACCGAGTTGCTCTACGAGAAAACCGAGGGGAATTATATCGCGACTCTGTCTACCGCGCCGCGCCATGCCACACTGCGTCGCGCCGTACCGGTTCGATTATCGTTCACGGTTGAAATTAACTCCCGTAGCCGCTACTCGTTAATCCAGCGCGCTGTCCTTTTGCTCCGTCTCCTTCTTCGCCCCGATATTACTGAGATAGCGGTGCAACGATCGCGTAAAAGGGAGAAGAAGAAAATAGGAAGAGGACGAGTGGAAATAGGACCGATGGGTGAGGGGTGGAGACGACGGAACTGTGTAAGAAGGAGGCGAGGCATTCGTATATAGTACGAACGGATACGCGCGCGAGTAATGGAACAAGGAGGAGGATAGTGGAAGGTTTAGGTTAGGTTGGTCGCCTGACCCGGTTGACAATCGATTGACGGCTGTCGCCAAGACCCTCCAGCCTTTCCACCTTCTAACCCGGCGAACCTCCCCGATCGAGTCGATGCCGTCACCCTCTTTCTTCCAGAGCTCTAGCGCCTGTCCGCGCCCGTCCGTTCCATCGGGCTCGAATAAATTCCCCTAATTATCTGCTACCTGAGCGGATAAAGAAGCGTGGCCCGGTGGTCACGAACCACGAACCCCGCGTCTTTGTCCTATCGGCTCGCTGCTCGTTATCGTTTTGCCCCGTTAACCGAACGCAAACATTGTTGAATAGTAGGAGGTGCATATACATATACATGTATATGCATACATGCCACATCGAAAGATCGTCGTCCCTTGCGGAGAGACGGTGCACGAGCGATTACTCGTGTACAACAGAAACACATGGCAACGTACCGCGTACGAATGCTACACGCATACACGTTCCCCGCGTCGTCCGTACACGAGCCTCTTTTCTACGGTCGACTGATGCACACGGAGAAAGCATCGTGGTGGTAATAGGATGGGTATACACCGGGCGGTGTTGGATATTATTTGCCGAGGACAGTGACAAACGCCCGTCAACGTCATTTCCACTCGCAACGTCGGCTTCCTCCGACAGCACCGACACACCGCGCGCGATATCACCCCTCCTCACCGCCTGCACCTTCTCGTATCCACCTCCCTCTTTCACTCTACCGCCGTCTCCGTCTCTTTCGCCTCCTCTTTCTACTTCTCTCGCTACTCTCCTTGCTCTCGCTCCTCTCGCGGGAGGCGAACTAGAAACGTGACGAGCATATCTAGTTCTGGACCGCCTTGTCTCTGCTCTGGCAGCCATCAAGAGGCGCCTCCGGTGGGTCGGTGACTACCACTGCTCCCGTGCTTTGGTCTCGCGACGCGCTTACACGCGAATCGCGGTTCCGTTTGAATAACGCCAAAAGCGTTCAAATTTTTTTCCACCCCGGCTTGACTCATCGTCGTGGTGAGCAAAAAGGGGAACAAATGATCGGGAATCGGGCGATGGGACCCGGCGAATTTGAGTCGCGACCGGAGAAACCGTCCGAGCAGCGAACAAGAGTGGGGTTAGTTAGGCAGAAGGGTGTACGCGCGGTAACCGAGGTAGGAAGGGGGTACGACGACTGTAGCGGCCGGGAGGAGTTCGGAGGGAAGGAGGGTGGAAGGGGGTACAGGGAGGGGGGCGTAGGTAGTCATTATGTGGAGGGAGGTGACGTCACTGACGGTGACGGATGGCTACACGTCAGGCAAGTATAAACCCCATGGTACCCAATAAATTATTGCAACTATAAATTACTTCTGTGCTCACGATATAATGCCACGGCTACCGCCGCGGCGATGGTGTGCGTGCCACATCGTACACGTACACGCGTGTGTGCTGTCGCGTCGAAGCCGAAGGTGGGGCGAGCAAACAAAGGTGGTACGATCTCGAACTAACTAGCCTCGGCACGGGCACAGGCACGGGCACCGCTAACCCTATGTGTTATTGCCATTCTTTCTCTCGTTCTCCCTACCACTCCGCGGGGTTTAACCCTTCGGTCTTGTCGTTTTCCAAGCCATGGGTTTTTGCGACCAGCGAAATCGCGAGATCTAGTCCCGTTGAAGACCGAGGTCATGTCACGAATGACGTGTAGGTACGTACGTTGTAACCGGCGTCTTTTGTTCCACCGACAATGAGAACCACTGACATAACATAATCCCGAGCAATTCGTAATAAATATCGTTGCGCCCCGTCGGTCTGGTTCGGCGTTATTGGTGTATCTGTCTCTCATCTTGATGCCTTTGGGGGGCTAAGAAGCGAGGCGAAGTGGTGGTCGAAGGGACCAGGGGAAGATATTATGGGCGTGCGAGTGAGTTATACGCCTTGCCGCATGTGTGTCGCATAAATCTGCTCCGACCTCGGTACCGGCCCCCTCGCGACTGCATTGGAACCGTTTCTAGACTTTGCTTCGATACCAACGACGACGACGACGACGACGACGACGACGACCACAACGATGACGACTCGAACTGACTCGACGACTGACTGACTGCTTGCTCAGCTAGCAAGAAGCTGACTGACTGGTTCAAATCCACTATTAGCTCTAGTCAATCGATACTTATCATAGACATGTGGTTTTTAAACTTGACCGAAAATATCTCTCCCTCTTGTGAGCCTCCGAAAAACATGCTATCCATGATTAAACGATCTCTATTCTCGACGTCGCGTCGATCTACTCTTACGGATCATGTTCCACGAAGTGTTATATTAAAATTATTTATAACTCGGTACCATCTACGGCGCGGCATCACTCGGTATTCGCAAATGGAATGTTACCGGGAAAATTGAAAAGTTGGTTGCTACTGATCAATTCAAATGACAAGAAGCGACGCGTTGCTGCTTTGGTGAACAGAGCTACCGCCGCGGCGATGGTGTGCGTGCCACATCGTACACGTACACGCGTGTGTGCTGTCGCGTCGAAGCCGAAGGTGGGGCGAGCAAACAAAGGTGGTACGATCTCGAACTAACTAGCCTCGGCACGGGCACAGGCACGGGCACCGCTAACCCTATGTGTTATTGCCATTCTTTCTCTCGTTCTCCCTACCACTCCGCGGGGTTTAACCCTTCGGTCTTGTCGTTTTCCAAGCCATGGGTTTTTGCGACCAGCGAAATCGCGAGATCTAGTCCCGTTGAAGACCGAGGTCATGTCACGAATGACGTGTAGGTACGTACGTTGTAACCGGCGTCTTTTGTTCCACCGACAATGAGAACCACTGACATAACATAATCCCGAGCAATTCGTAATAAATATCGTTGCGCCCCGTCGGTCTGGTTCGGCGTTATTGGTGTATCTGTCTCTCATCTTGATGCCTTTGGGGGGCTAAGAAGCGAGGCGAAGTGGTGGTCGAAGGGACCAGGGGAAGATATTATGGGCGTGCGAGTGAGTTATACGCCTTGCCGCATGTGTGTCGCATAAATCTGCTCCGACCTCGGTACCGGCCCCCTCGCGACTGCATTGGAACCGTTTCTAGACTTTGCTTCGATACCAACGACGACGACGACGACGACGACGACGACGACCACAACGATGACGACTCGAACTGACTCGACGACTGACTGACTGCTTGCTCAGCTAGCAAGAAGCTGACTGACTGGTTCAAATCCACTATTAGCTCTAGTCAATCGATACTTATCATAGACATGTGGTTTTTAAACTTGACCGAAAATATCTCTCCCTCTTGTGAGCCTCCGAAAAACATGCTATCCATGATTAAACGATCTCTATTCTCGACGTCGCGTCGATCTACTCTTACGGATCATGTTCCACGAAGTGTTATATTAAAATTATTTATAACTCGGTACCATCTACGGCGCGGCATCACTCGGTATTCGCAAATGGAATGTTACCGGGAAAATTGAAAAGTTGGTTGCTACTGATCAATTCAAATGACAAGAAGCGACGCGTTGCTGCTTTGGTGAACAGCGGAATATTTCCTACCACGTGGGTAGAGCCAGGAAATTCTTTCGTCGCGACGATCTCAGTAAAGAAGATTGCGCTCGGACGAGGTGTGGAAGGAATTGAAACGCGTTTTGTGCCGCGTGATGGCACGCCTCGGCTCCCCGGGCAGAAGAATGGAGAGATCGAAAGCCGGGGCGCACCTGTCCTTCCGTACATCAGCCGTCCGTCATCCGGAGGACAGATCGTCTTCCGTCCGTGCACAGTCTCCTCCCGAAGAGAAGTTAGTGCGCACCACGAGGCATCGCACTTATTTACGTTGACACAATATTTATTAGGACGGATCGGTGAGGCGGCCGTTCGTACGTGCCGGCAGCCTATTTCGGGAACCCGGTTCTCGCGCCGCGCAACACCGGCCAGTCGGTCGTTTCGCGGGACACATCCACTCTCTTTCGGGATTAAGATACAGTTCGGTCGCGCGTCTTATTTTTTGACGGCTGTCACGAGGCATCGGCTTTGCCGTGGATGCGATCAAAGAGGTCGTTGCACTCGTTGCGAACCTGTAAATGCTCGACGATGATTCGGTTGATCTCGGTTAGAGTTAGCGATCGTAGAAAGGATGAATGGCGCTTTACGGCGCCTCGGGTGGGGGAGGAGAGTGGGGTGTCGGTGTGGAAAATTCGGCGGGGAAAGAATTCGGTCGATCGGGGTCTCGTTCCTCGCGCGACCACTTCGCGCGAGGGCTACGACACGGAGAAGCTGTGTAAACGAAACGATAACCGGACGGATCGACACCAGCTGCTTCGTGTTTGTTGCCGGTTCTATAAATAGAGCGAATCGTTCCTCACTCTTTCTTGCGTACACGAGCGCGCGCCTCATCCGCCCCACGTGATCCTTTCGCTCTATGTCCGCCTCTCTTTTTCTCCTGCACCCATTTACCCGCGCTCCGATCTCTCCCGGCGTCATCTGACTTTTTAACTCTCTCTCCTGGTGCTCCTTCGTCTTTCGCTAGCCGACTCGAGAGACGTTACTTCGCTGACAATTATTGTTGTCACGGCCTCTGCACCGGCAGTCAGTAACACGAGTGACATTTCGAAAGGCGGCGGGACGGCGAGTAGAAGAAAGAGACACGAAGGATGAGGAGATTCGGAGGTTACGGCCGAGGAACGAGGACACGCTGGAGGGGGAGAAGAGTGACGGATATCGTGATGAAGGCGTCCTCCTGTCATCTCTCCTCTTCCACCTCGTCAGGCCGTCGTCCCGCGGTTTCTCGACCCTTCGTCGACATCCTTTCCTCACTTCCGACGCCATCCGCACGTCCGCGAATCGCCTCCGCTCTCTGCTCTGCGAATAACGAATAATTACCCGCGAAACGGTACCGTAACCCTTTGAGTTCGTTCCGTATGCTCCTTCGAGACTTTACATAGTCTACTGGTTTAATTCGCTCAGTCGATTACAGCAAAACTCGCACGACATAAGCGGGGGAGCTAGAGCGCGACGCGGGACAACCGCGAAACGGGTTTGCGGATTTTAGCTTTTTAAGCAGGAGCAACGGCGGCAGCCACGGCAGCAGCTACGGCAGCCACGCATCGATCATCACTGTCGCCTGTTGCATGATCGTACGAACGGACGACCGAGAACGAACGAAAGAACGGACGAGCGGTCGGTCTTACCGGACGCGCACCTCATCATCCATCATCCAGTCGTCCTACCTGCATCAGCGGACGCACCTACGGCGCGACCGTGCGTGCCCGATCATTAATACCGTTCGGTCAAGTACGCGCGACGCAATTTACTCGATCGTTTTCCCGCGCGCCTCCGCTTCAACGGAGAAAACGATATCGAGAAACGACGTTAAAGTAGTTGGCGTTTTAATGCTAGTTATGAGATTTTTCACGTTTCACGATAAAATTTGTTGTGCAACGTCGCGTCGGACCATCTTGTCGTGGAAAGATTTCCGGAAATCCGGAGTTTCGCGACTCAAGTAGAAGACAACTCGGAAACAGTCGAGCCAAGCAGATCCATCAGAGAAATACATACATATTTGCTTACATGTATGGGTGTATTCAGACAAACAGTCGGAAGAAGGGCGAACGTAGCAAAGACGAAGTCTGGCGCGATGCAGATTCGAGGTTTCCACGTATCTTGTCGATCGAGCAAGATTGAGCGAATCGTGTCCAAGTACCACGACATTGCGATATCCGTCGAAAATATATTTATTTATTTAACGGTATAATGCCCTTTTTGTACCAGAGTATAATACAGTGGGCGCTAAGTAGTACTTCGCGTCGAATAGTTTCGTAGGAGCACGTGACATTGTTTTCCGTCGATTATTTTTTTTCTATCGTGGCTCTCGTTTTCTGGAACGTGTTGCGAGGGGGAACAGGATCGATCGGACGTCTTAATCGGTAGCTAGTTGAATAGGAGCAAACGGACGACGATGCATTTTTATGCGCCGCGCCGGTGGAATCGCGAGCCAGCACGAACACGGAGGAGCAAGGAAGGAACGTGGTCGGCGAAGGGAGGAAGCGATTCGACAGGCTGATGGAGTGAGTGTTGACTTAGGATAACAGTCGGCTCATCGGTCAATCAGTCAGGTAGACTACGGTAGGTCGGTGCTCCGTCTTCGGTTCGGTCCTGTCGTCTCGTTCGGACGGTTAAGTGACTCACGGATCCGACCACCCGACGTGTTCCGTCCTGAAAGACAAAGCGATCGGGGCGAAGGTGGAGGAGCCGGCGAGCGAGCGAGCGAGCGAGCAAGGGGCCGAAGTGAATCGTAAACATTTGCGTCAACGCCGAACGCGTCGCCGGCCGATTGAGAGGACCCAGGGCCGATCGATGGGGACCAGATCGACGAATACATATTAAATAGCTCGGAGGACTAGGGTCCGAGAGGGTAAGTCAGTTATGAGCCGCGAACCACGAACCGCGAAAACAGGATGCGGCCGGAACGCGTTGCGAGTTACGAGGCCGAGGCAGGCGAGATTCGAGAGCCGGTTACTTCGAGAGGAAGAAGCGACCGTAAGAGCGGGTGCAACAGAGAAAGTGTACGAGTGGGAGAAGGAAAGAAAGATGGAGGAAGGAGAATGGATTCACCCGTCAGTCACTCTCTGGCAGACCGCGAGAGAATCACAATGCGAAGCTTCCCTTTGCTCTTCGTCTCTCCTCGTTCTTCTGTCGGACCGCCAGTCCGCCCTCCCGCTCGCTCGCTCGCTCGTCCGTTCGTCCGTCTGTCTGTCTGTCCATCCGATCGTCTCTTCTTCGTCTGCCTCCTGTCACTCTCCACGCCAGCCTCCCGACGGTTCTCTCGCATCAGGAATTCATCTCCCCTCCTGTCCTGTCCTACCTTGTCCTCCTCCGTTGCTCCTTTTGTTCCCACCCTCCTTCACCCTTCCTTCCTCTTGTCTCGCTCGCCGCTGCTTCCTTGCTTTCTTGCTTTTCCATCGCGGTTACTCGTTATTACACGCCTCACCGTTTTATTTCCGGTGCGTTACTCGAGAATATTCTCGCTGCATCGACTGACCATCCAACGCCAGTTCCACTTTATTTCATCTTTGACTTTCCTACGATCAATGATCGTCTTGTTTACGCGGATCGCTTACATGCACTTTAAATCGTTGATCAAATTATTTAAACAACTGGATCAACGTCGAGATAACAGCCAGGCGGAGTAAGCCCGTCAAAGGAAAATTGCCGTTATCTCGGTTTACCTTGCAAACAATTAACTTTATTAGCTCGCTGTAATTTATCGCACCGCGCGAGATGTTTTAACAACCGGTTAAGCCTCATTGTCGGTGAATCTTAATTCAAACGAATTGATATACGCCACGGATACAATAAATTTTTAGTGGAATTAAGATTTAATCTACAATCGCATTACCGAAGTACAAAGTGCGAGCGGGATTGGGACACTGCAAGCACGCAAACCATAGAGAAAAGCGTTTATTAGGACGAAAGTGCAAAATCACAGTGAGAAAAGATGTTCCGAAATAATTATTGGTATCATGGCGAAGCTAAGCAAGATCGCTGGTAAAGCGTTGCTATGCTCGCAGTGATGTTGAGTAGGTCGGATATCGTATGGTAGCAACTTCTAACCGGTGCAATGCCAGAAGGCGGCTGGTTTTAAACTCGGTACGCCACGCTCCTTATTCTTCTCGCGCATATCTTTACTGTAATTGAATACGCAACCTTTCGCTCGCTAACGACCATTCTGGCAGCGATGCGCGTGCACCTTAGCTCGCGCGAGCATTTGCATTCTATTCCCTCCTGTCCGGTTCGCTCGCGGGACCCGTGGTCGTTGGTTCGACAACATCCTGGACGGGCTGCGGACGGTTCCGGGACGGTAGGGTGAGAGGTAGCAGCAGCGGCGCGGTGGCTAACCGGGCTGCGAATTGAAATAGAGAGAAAAAGCACGAAGGCGCGAACGAAGCGCGTCCGTTTCGTGAACGAGCGAAGGGAAGAAACGCGACAAGGGAAAAAGAGAACGTGCTCTAAGCGGGCGGAGCTCTGGTGGTCCGCCCTGGTCTCCGAGTTGCCTGCGTGTATCCCTTCTCGGTAGCAGCAGCCCGGTTCCAGGTCCGATCCTTGGTGCTCGTTTTTACCTCAGTCCTCGATGTCGTCTTCCTCGTTGCCGTCGTCGACGTGGTCGTCTTCGCGGTCGTTGGTCGTTCTCCTTTTCTTCGAGCACCTCCCGTTCTCCCGGGCTGGATCGCCAGTAGCCTCTTCCATCGTATCGTTCACAGTCGCGCGGAGGGATCCGGAGGGCCGCTCCGGGCGAGAGAGACAATGGACAATGGGGACATAAATCTGCGTAATTAGTTGCCGATGCCTCCACGGATCAATGCGCGATCTCCTTTCCCTCCTTCTTCCTTGGACCATTGGTGAACAAACGATCGTTTGGTTGGCCAGTCGGCAAAGTAGGACGGTGCTCTTCGTCCCGGTTGTCCCCACCCTCACAGAAGGGAGGTGTGCTGTGGTGCTTCTTTTCACCTCTTTCTTTAAGTCTTCCTTTCTTTGCTTCTCTCCCTTCGGAGATCTTCGAATCCGAAGGTTCCTCGTCTCGCGCCATCTCGAACGGGGATGCGTCACCGGAACAAGATGGCGATGCAGCTACCGTCTTTTGGCCGATACGCAGCCCCTTCCGGAAACGGTCTCGATGACGGTACCTACCTATTTTCAGCCCCATCTTCGTATTCGATCGTGGCGAAGGTTTGATTAAGAGTCGGTATACGAGTCAACGAGAGTCCGTTAGTTGTTCGACAATAGACGACGGTGATCTAGCCCGACGTATCCGATGTAGCCGCAACCGCGAATACTATCGTCGCGACGTCGTTCGCGACGTCTACGTCTAGATCGTAGCCGCGAAAGGCTGATAAATGAGCCGATAACGCCGTTGTGTCGCAACGAGCATTCTCATTCCTGCCTCTTTACGTCGTCCCTCGGCTCTCTATTTTCTCGTTTCTAAATTCTTGTTCTCCGCGTGGCTGCTGCATCTAGTCGATCTTCCCTTTCCTGCTTCTTCTTCCGAGTTAACACAAGTATAACTACTTCGGTCTTTCTATTCCGTTCCGCTTTTAGCGTTCTCCGATTATCGGCGTTGGAATTCTCGCTCAAAAAATTCTCCGATTTTCCGTTGCAGGGGAGGACGGAGTCGAAGGCTCAGGGCCCGGCGCGGACCTCCAGGGGGAGGAGGGCGACTGCGTGGAGGATGATACCGCAATTAGTCCTAGCGAGAGGGGTTGCACGACGGCGACCAAAGAGGAAGATGAGGGAGACGCGACCGACGAAGAAGACGACGAGGACGCATCGCCACCGACGCCACCACCTTCCGCGACCGCGAGACTGAACCCTACGATTTTGAGGGATACAGGACCCCCGGACAGGTAAAGCAATTTTGAAAACTCGCGAGTCGTTAAAACGAAACGAGACACAATACATATCTACGTATATGTAAATTCCGCGATCCGCTTGAAACTCATTAGCCCGGTCCTTAGCGCGAGCTTCGTCATAAACTTGTTGAACTAACGAAAGCGCCGCGCTGCTACCATTCGCTTTGAAGTCACCGATCCCGCGTGCCTCCGTGTACACATACGGGTATTACGCTCGTTGTTTGAACGCGACGAATCGTCACGAATCCAGGATCGCGCGACCGAGAGATGCGGTGTAAACGTTTTGCTTGTTGTTTCGTCGAGTGTAACTCAACAGGGTCGAGAAAGAGAGAGAGAGGGGGAACACAGGGAGAGATGTGGAGGGAATCTGTAGAAGAGGGAGCACGAAGGAGGGATAAATAAGCCGGTGCCAGACTGATATCGGTGACTGCCGTGCGACGTCATACGGCTAATAGAGATAGGCACGTGTTACGCGTCGGCCTGCATCGACGATCCCACCAACGCCGATGATGACGCCGCTCCACCACCGCTCCGGTACCGCTTTGCCGCATCACCGATTACTACGGGGGCGGTGGTGGATGCATGCGTGTGCCGTGTGACGGCGGCAGGCTGCGGCAGTGGCGCCTCGGTGCCTCCCGCCGCGCTGTCCCGCCACCCACCGAAAACTTCCCCTGCGTGCGTGCCGAGGCTCTGCTCCCCTTTCGTCTCGTGGCACGCATTCGGCATTCAGTCAGAAGCAGTCAGTTACGAGCGAGCCGTCGACAAGCTTGCAATCCCTCACGGCCGCTCTACGTTTGTCGTATTTGATCGATCGTACGCTCGAAATCAAAATCGCTTGTGATCTCGCCCTCGACGCGCTTATTTTTCGTGGAGGATTCGACAGGTATCGATCTACCGCGGTTTCTCGCGCGATCGACGCGCAACACTCGCCACAACGAACCAAACCGATCGGCGCGTAAACGTTCCCCCATTCTGTTTTATGATTGCAGAGAGCCAATGAGTCCGCGCTGTCCATCGAGAGATTCTCGGGAATCGTCCGGTCCGGCGACCGGGAGTCCTCCACCGCCAGCGACGAGGGGTAGCGCGAGTCCAGTTAGTCCAAGCGGCATCGTGCCTCTTCCGCTCGGCGGTCATCCCCTCTTACCTCCCCATTCCGCGGCAATGATGGCGGCGTATCTGCAACAAACGCATCAGAGACTATTACTAGGACACTCGCCGCTGTCACGTGGTTCCGTTTCACCGTTGGTCTCCTCCTCGTGTTCGCCACCGGCCGCTACTCCCGGTCTGCTGGTCTCGCCTAGCAGCGTAGGTGACGTATCGCCGTCGGCTACCCCGTTGCCCGCTGTCCTTGACTTCAGCACCAGAAAAGCGTCCTCGACGGAGGACGACGAAGAGGAACAGATACTGAACCTTAGCAAACCCCCGACACCATCCTCCACCACAGAGACGAACAACGGGCCATTGGATCTATCCGTTCCGAGTAGAAAGCGACCTGGGCCAGAAGATTCGCCGCCACCGCCGGTTCGTAAATCTTCCAGACTGTCCGCGAGCACGGCGGCAGCAGCAGCGGCGGTGGTGGCCCACCAGGAGGCCGCGCAGGCCGTCTCTGCCGCCGGTTTCGGCAGGCCGCCTGTCGTTTCTCCGTGGACGTCGCCCGTAGTCGCCTCGCACTTTCCTTATTTTGCGGCCGCAGTCGCGGCAGCGGCCACTAGTCAGCAGCAACTTTCGCCGAAGAGCACTGCCGGTGTGGTGGAGCATCATCATCAGCAACTCTGGAACGGCAAGATGAAGCCACCGTCCACCCTAGACAAGTCTTACCAGCCAAGCGAAGCGACCAAAGCCCTCGAGAAAATGAGCGAGCTGAGCAAACTGGGTGGCGAAGACCTGTTCAGATCTCAAAGCTCGAGCGTCGGAAGCGGAGGTGCCAGTGGAGCCGCGGCAGCAGCTGCTGCTGCAGCGGCAGCGGTCGCCGGTAATGCATCCGGTGGGTCGACCTCTGGCAGCCGACACAGCGCATGGCAGTCGCACTGGTTGAACAAGGGAGCTGATCAAGCGAAGGACGTGCTCAAGTGCGTTTGGTGCAAGCAAAGCTTCCCAACCTTAGCCGCGATGACCACGCACATGAAAGAAGCGAAACACTGCGGGGTGAACATGCCAGTCCCGGCAGCCGCGTCCGCGCTTCATCCTCAGCAGCCAAACGTGCCAAGTATCCCGACGCCTCAAACGCACCAGTCGCAAACCACGGCGTCTAGTAACAATAGTGGTTCCGGTGGCGGTGGATCCGCGACGCCTAGCAGTAAACAAAGTCCATCCGAGTTGAATCTGTTGATCAAGGAAACGATGCCATTGCCAAGAAAGCTCGTACGTGGTCAAGATGTTTGGTTAGGGAAAGGTGCCGAGCAAACGAGACAGATTTTGAAGTGCATGTGGTGTGGCCAGAGTTTCCGTTCCCTCGCCGAGATGACTTCGCACATGCAACAGACGCAGCATTACACCAATATTATCTCGCAGGAACAGATCATCTCGTGGAAGTCGTCGGACGAGAGTAAGGGTGGCAGCGGTGGTGGTACTGGAGCAGGTAGTGGCGGCGGTGGAGGAACCGTGAGTGGTGCCGGCGGAGGCGGTGGTGCGACGGTGACCGCTGGTGGTGCTTCCGGTCCTCACTCCGGAAACGCGGCCGGCCCTGGCTCTGGCGCCACCAGCAGCCACGTGAGCGCGGTGCTCACTTGCAAAGTATGCGATCAAGCGTTCAGCTCGTTGAAGGAATTGAGCAATCACATGGTGAAGAATTCCCACTACAAGGAACACATAATGCGTTCGATCACCGAAAGCGGTGGTCGGCGACGACAGACGCGGGAGAAACGTAAGAAATCGTTACCGGTGAGAAAGCTACTGGAGCTGGAGCGAGCGCAGAACGAGTTCAAGAACGGCGATGCTGCCACGGGCTTGAGTCAGAGTCTAGGAAAGCACGCGGGTCGAATAACCTGCGAGAAGTGCGGCGAGAAGATCGAGACGACCATCTTCGTCGATCATATACGTCAATGCATCGGAGCAGGTACCGTGGGAGCGAATCAACGGAACTTCTTGAAGAACGCGTTAATGTCGAACCACCTGCCGGCGACGTTACCGCCCAGCGAAAGTGGCCGCAAGAGCGTCACCGAGGATGGTTCTAACGTGTCTTCGAGGCACCACAGGTCACCTTCGACGGCGAGCGACGCGACTACGCCGGGAAAAGATACGCCAACTCCGATCTCAAGTGAAATTACCGGAAGCTCCTCCCCATCCGTGCTGAATGCTATTGAGAAACTGATCGAGAAGAGCTTCGATTCTCGCGTAAGGCACGGCACGCCTGGTCTGCACCACGCTCAACCTGGCGCTCCGATGGGCACCAGCATTTTGAAACGACTCGGCATCGACGAGAGCGTCGATTATACGAAACCTCTGGTCGATCCACAGACGATGAACCTCTTGCGATCGTATCAGCAGCAACATCAGCAACAGCACTACGCGGCGAGTACGGCTGCGCGACGAGAACGAAGTGGAAGCGAATCGAGTTCCGTATCGGAACGTGGCAGCGGCGGTAGGACGGAAGCGATGACGCCGGAGAGGCGCGTAGATCTATCTTCGGTCGGTCACTCGGACAGCAGGCATTCCCATCATCATCGGGTTACGCCGGACAAGCAAGTAGGAGCGCAGAGTTTACCAGCCAGTCGTCATCATCAACCTGCGGAGGAATCCGGGGACGAGGAATCGTCGACGACCGCGTCCGCTTCCGTTGCTGCGGCGAACTCAGCCGCGACGGCGAACGTGGTCGTTAAAAAGGAACCCCGAGATGAAGATTCGGAAGAACGAGTTTCAAACGAGGAAGAACAGCCCCTGTCGCAGTCTCAATCGCAGACGCAATCGAATCGTGAGGTGTTCGTAAAGAAAGAAATCGTCGACGACTGTAGAGACGAGGACGAACAGAGTTCGTTCAGTCATCGGCGAAGTAGCTTGCACGAAGGAGCAGAAGAAGGTAGAGAGGTACTGTCGCCTCGAATGAATCCACCGACTCCGAGATCCACCGGGCAACCGGAACAACTGGCTCGTAGTCCCTGTAGGAACAGTACCAGCAGTCCAACCAGCAGCGATCGGTCCGTGACGCCACGCGGAACTCCAGATACAAAAGGATCGAGCAGTCTCGGCGCACTTTCTTCCATGTTCGATAGCCTGTCCGGTGTCGGTGGGAGCGGTGGAAGCGGAAACGGAGGAGGCTCGGGCGGCGCAGTCGACTCTCAGGGACGCAAGACCAGTAGCCATCCGTTGGCTGCGTTGCAGAAGCTCTGCGACAAGACGGAGACCAGAGGGACGAGCGGTAGCGCGAGCCGATCCGGTAGCGGTTCCGGAAACACGTCTGGCCTCGGATCAGCAGCCGGAAGTGGGGTTGGTGCGACAGGCCCAGGTTCCGGAACGACTCCCGGTGCCATCTTAGCGTTTAGTTGGGCCTGCAACGATGCCGTCGTTACGGCTGATTCGATCATGAAATGCGCATTTTGTGATACGCCGTTCATCTCGAAGGGCGCGTACAGGCACCATCTGTCGAAAATGCATTTCGTTAAGGACGGCGTGATTCCGGACCCATTGACGATTGGACGGTCAGCGGCAGCAGCAGCAGCGGCGGCGGCTGCCGCTGCGGCCGCGGCAGCCGCAGTCTCGCAGAGCTCAACCGGGCCTCCATCGGCCAGCCACAGTTCTTCTTCGCCGCCGACGTCACAGCGCAACAAGTCGCCGCCGCTTCCGCAGGCGAACGGCAGCCCATCTCAGTCAGCGGCCTCTCCCCTCGAGGAGAGCCCGCACTCCAAATTTCTCAAGTATACGGAGCTGGCGAAACAGTTGTCCAGCAAATACGTATAGTCCGAGCCCCGTAAGTAGCGGTGCCACTTGTACATAAGTGTATCTATACTGTAACGATTGTAACTAGCGACGCGATTGGACACCTTTACACCTCCCCTCGAACATTCGCCACGAGCCATCCGTCTTTGCGTTCGCGATACCATTATCCGGCGAACGTTCTTCGTCTCCCACTATTGCCGCCTTCCCGTCTTCTCCCTTCTCCTTCTCGTCCTTTCTTATCTTGCCACCCTCGAACAGCCCCTTCATCGCTCTCTCGCGGAGCGTCCGAATTGAATCGTGACCGGATAATCGAGTCGCGCGACGCGAAAGGAGGAGGTGGATATCGAACGTGCGTTGATTAAATTGTGATGCCACCATATCTCGCGGCACTGCTGAGTCAAGGGGCTCGGCGAGCGGCCAAGTTTGTGATTTTATAAATACTTAAGGACATTTACGACTGGCGTTGAAAAAGGCAATGCGAGAGTGAGAAACGTGAGACGTGTGAATGTTGCGAGCGCGTGCGAATGACTAAACGAAAAAAAGGGGGAAGGCAGCGAGGATAACGAATAGAATTTTCCAAGGTGGAAGACGGGAAGGCTTTACCTATCACAGCTGTCGTAAGGTCAGATCAGCATGTATACCTCTAGAACGTAAGAGCGTAGTTAATTAGCGCATAGGCTAGGCTAGGGTCCGCCCTTGTATAGGAATCTCTTTGTTGATACGTAGAGCTGAGAAAAAAACCAGTGAGATCGTTCGTGATCGAACCTCCACGAAAGTCTACTAAATTCAGGAGGAATCATATGAAACCATGGTAAGGCGACGAAAAGGTGAGAAAGGGAGAGAGAGAGAGAAAGCATAGAGAAAGAGAAAGGTGCATCGAGAAGCAACGACATACGGTGCAATAGCGAGGCTCGCAGTTTATAATTCGAAAAACGCGTGCGCGGCGAGTCGAGCGCGCGCGACGCGACGTCCTCGAAAAATGAAAATTATCGTTTTCCTTCGCTCGTAGCGTACGAGTAGACCATTGTAAATTTTCTTTGTTCAAATAATATTTATTGCGCCGTGCGAGCCAACGCGACGTTTTAAGTGTAAAATATTGTCATTAATAATCGCTCGGATTATCGCGAATACCCGTGTATATTGATTACGATTACGATTATTCTCTACTAAAATTATGAACAGAAAGAAAGGAAAAAAGAAAGAGAGTGGTAACGAAAAGGAGTTTAAGAAAAAATGGATAAGCTAGAGGGAAACCGTGAAATAGATGGGAAGCGAACGATTGCTCCAGCGAATCGTCTTAACTCGACTTCTGCTTGCGTATCAAATTGCCTGCATGCGTGCGTGGATGCGTGCGTGGATGCGTGCCTGCGTGCAATCCGAGCGAGAAGCTGAAGGGAAGTGAGGGTGAACTAGCTGAAGTAGAAGGCAAATAAAGGATTGCGAGAAGTGGTACGGAAGCTAGGCAGGAGAGTGCGAGAACGCGTAAAGAAAATCGGCGACTCGAGTGAGAAAGAAAAAGAGAAAGAAACAGAAGCCGTAGGAGCGATGATTGCGCGCGCTCGATGACGAGCAAGCGCAGTTCTGGAGCGGAACACACTTGTATACGTATTTCTTGTAAACTCTAATTCTTCCATCGCGGACTTTAAAAGTATTTATCGATATAACGATAATATTAATATTATTATTGTAATTATATACGACTGCTGAGAGTGCGAGCGGAGATACGAAGAATAAAAAAAAAAAAAGAAATCGTGGATGCGATACGCGGCGAACGAAGGCGCGCGGCGCGTACACGCTCGCGAATACAAGGGAAAAAACGAAACGTAAAATAGCCAACCGTGCGAAAAATACGCTCGAAAAGTACCTACCTACTTACAAATGCGCAACCACAAAGATATGCATCATGTATACGCGACTCTTGAAACCATTTTACCAGATTTGTCATTATTTAATTATTTCGGTTGTATTTTAAAATGCAATTAAAGCTCAAATAAATATATATGTTATAAAGTAAACGCAATCTCCATTCGTTTCCTTCACTTACAATGTTTTTCTCTAATAATAGGTGCTCATCATCCGACGAGGGATGGTTTAGAAAACTCGGTCGACCGTACAATGAGAATAGAGTAGGAGCTCGACGGGGAGAGGGTTGTTAATTCGATGGGACGCGATATCGGCTCGAAACGTACGTACGTGCCGGTATCGGAGACACCGAGTCTCTCGCATAATATCGTCGAAGAATAGGTAGAAGCGATGGATAAAATAGATAAACAGAGAACTACGTTGCTAACATAGAAATCGCTTATCAACCAGAGGACCTATCGCGAGATACGATTTCAGGCAAGGCCGTTCGGCGGACCTCCGTTCGTCGTTCTCTATAAAATAACGCTTTTAAACAGCAATACGTGTAATAGTTTCTCTAATTTCGGACTCTGTAATTTGCGAATTATGTTTCCGGCACACAAAGTGGAATACTTTTCTTCCCGTTGTCGCACGTCGTCGAACCCTGCGTCCCGCGAGACAAGTTAGAAAGGTAACGTAGAAAGCGAAAGCGAGATTCGGGACATCCAGGGAAAACGGGGAAATTGCGCTAGAGGCTATGGAGAGGGATAGGGAAAGAGGTTGGAAGGGCGGAAGGAGCTTACGAACCTCACCTACCTATTACTCGGGGCTGGTAATGAATTCGTCTAATGGGTCGTAAAGAATGCGATCTTATGGAGCGGAGAGGATAAAATAAAACATCGGTGGAAAGGCTACCGATTCTCGAATGCTGCGAAAGTAACCCTCGGTTCTTTAAAGAAACGAGCCCTTGTCATTTCCTCTACTCTCTTCCCTCACGGTTGTCCCTTTCGCCTCTTCCGCCCGTTCACACTCGTTGCTCATTGGCCTGTTCCTCTCCTTTCCTGATTGCTTCTTCGTTTATCGACTCGTGTGTGCTATTTAGATGAAAATTTTCGACGGGCAAAATAACGTGCGTTTACGGGTCAGCTTCTATCCCCGCAGGCCATCATTCCTTTTAGTTTTCGCTCTGCGATCTCCCTTTGACATTCCGTGATTCAACGAATATCCGCGTAGGTGTCTTACCGGAGATCGAGAGCAAAGACATTAGAAGAGGCCACCAAAAAGTGGTCCGGAGATCAGGCTAAACGATAACTCGAGATTTGTAGGGGTTCTGGACAACCGATAACCAGACTGCTAGTTGTTTTCGCGTAAGAGAGTCCTTTTTCTCCCTTTTCGCGTTCACTTCGGCCGATCCTATCGTAGTTTAATCGCTCAACGAATACCTTGACTCTCTTTTTATCGGTCGGTCAAAATATCTATGGTGCCAGTGGAGTGACGGTGACGATAATCAGATGACCCGCAAAAATGTGAAACGATGCCGCTGCTAGTGTCGGTGGTTGGTTAGCCAGAATTTTAATTCCTTCGGAACGTGAACCCTCCACCGTGCCGGTGGATGATGAAGATGTCAGTTGACCGAGAATGCGTGGGAGAGCCAGCTGGATGCGCCGCACCGCTGGCCGGTGGGTGTTCGCACTCTCCTCTCCTGTCCTCCTCTCTCTGGTCGATTCCCGTGCCTCTTCTCCTTTTCGCAGACTCGCCTCTTCCCTACTTCCCGCCTCGTCGCACGCCAGCTCGTTCCCTCTTCCTTTCCGTTTCTATCTCGCCGTTTTACTTTCTGCCTCCCCGTTTCGAGCAACTCTCTGTCTCTCGCCCCTTACTCGTCTCGTTCCAATTTAGTTTCGTAAGATACGCGCGATCTGTACATCTACTTTACGACGGTCGCGCGCGCATACTAAGAGACCACCGCGTAAAAAGAAGTTGCGCTTAAGGGGTAAGGCGCGCCTGATCAGGTAAGCTACTATCGGAGAGTAAGACGCGACTGCCTCGTTACATTTGTTCTTCACTTTACACGAGCACCGTGTACCGTGAACAACAGGCTTAAGCCCGCGTCGGAATAATAAAAATACTGCGTTCGCCGAGAAATCTTACGTGCTATTTGCATTGCAAATTAGCGAATTTCAGGATATCCCGATTCTCTTCTAACGTCAAACCGAGAACAATCGTCAGCGGATAGAAACAGAGGCAAGCACTCGTCGATGCATCAAATTCCTTCGATCTTCTGTTTATTATTGTGTTATTTCTGTTATCGAACGATCATCAAATATTCTTCTGCTGACATATTTTGATATTTCCCCGCGAGTATTATGACGGCGGCGGAAGAAGATAACGAGAGTTGTGAGTAACTGGAGGAAACGTTCGCGACGAACAAGGAGGAAAAACGAGATCGGTCAGAGATGTTTCTTGGCGGAACAAACAGCGCAAAGCAAAGAACGAACACACGCACGTGTATATGTGTGAGCGCGGCTCAGAGCGCAGGTAGCGCGGACACGGATGCGAGCGAGCGTCGAGCGAATGCGCGGGTGCAGGCGCTAGCGTGAGACGAGTGTGTAGGATCGCGGGAAGAAGTGAAGAGGTGGAGCGAGAATCTGTCAGAGCTGGCACACTCGGGTACAGATTTACAAGGCTGCCGCTGTTTTACGACCCCACAAAGTGCCGCTCGTTCGCTCGTTCTGCACTTACACGTCTGTACACGGTCGCTCGTCAAGGGCACGTACGATTCGAGTCGAACGTTCTAGCGCGAGCCGATCTTTCTTCCTAATATTCTAACGCGTATCTAAGTCTATTCGTTGCCCCGAAACTCCACGTCACTTGGACGATTACTTTCCGTCAAACTGGATCGGATCAATTTCATTTAGAGACGCCACGACACCGTGTCTTGTGACTTTAAGGTCACATTATTCGCAGCCTGTAACAAAGAGACTCGCGAAAGCTGAGAGAAACGCGCCCACGTAGAGTTCACGGTCGCCGATAGCTTTTGCTCCGCGGTTAATCTTTTCAACACTCCGCGTTGTCGTCGCCTCTCGTTGACAATTCTCTTGCAAACCGAATAAGATTGTGCAAGATTTTTAATCAAATTAGAAAAAACAGCGTGTACATCCGGCTCCGTGAATGAAGTCTTGGTTATCGAGGAGGAAAGAGGCCTCTGTACTCGCAGGTGTCGGGACAGTGTTTTATTGCACCGTAATCGAGCCAGTCGCGACGGAAGTGAGCAGAGATAGCCAACGCCGAGGGAAACAGGCTTGGGACGTTTTAGATACCGTTCTTGTCAAACGTTCGATGCTTTTAACCGTTGCTTTTAAAGATTCCTGTCTGCTTTTTGTCAAAACTATCGGCCTGAAAGGATCGTACGTTTGGTTGATCGCGATTTATCTAACTTATCGCTCGATAACTCGTTTATGCGTGAGTGTACGAGTTACGAAGAGAGAAACAGGCGTGGATACATCGTTTACTTTAATCGACCTACATGATAGATATTAATCCGACTCGATTAAATCAATTACGGAAATCGCTCGAGTGGATCTAAATAGTAGCACGGCCAACGCACCATCGTTGTAGCTTGACTCGACTGAATAAATTAAAAGGCGGTAAACGTCTGACTGTTAATCGATGTCTCGTAAGCGAAATTCTTTTCCTCGGGCCTTCTTCTACCCTACGAAATCCATTTCTCTTAATTGGCACTGGTTGCATGAGTTGTATCAAATACGCAATGAACATTTGATACATGTTAAGATTTCCGAACGGAAACAATGTCTGCATGAGCAGAGATGAAGAAAATGGGTACATCTGCTGCGAGGTGATACAATTAAGGAAGATATTTAACGTGACATACTTACGGAGGATTTAAATGACAAGTAACATTCTTGTTTTACACAAGAAATACTAGAATCTTATTTTGAAAAGAGACACGATTATTTCGGGAGCCGATTACAAAATTGTAATTAGGAAAACGTAATAACGATAAACTTACGTGTCCAAATGCGTCATTTTCACTTGCTCTGTATATTGATCCACATTTAAACTAAGTTTAGAGAAAATCTTCTAAAATAAATCAGGCGAAGGTTCTAATCGAATGAGATCAATTTATTATAATATTACACTCACATTTACGTTTATAGAATACTGAAAATATCTCGAACAATATATTTGGAACTTTTCTTTCGTAAATACAAATAGTGATTTTTTAAATTCTCGCAGTTTATATAATAAATAAAAATAAGACAGGGAGGGTTACTCTGCTTGTCGATGTAGTATGTATGAAAATGTTAATTAGGACAATTGAACTAAAGAAAAGGGTACAAAGTTTGTATGTTTCGACAGACGAGAAGTTCAGTCGAGAGAAGGGAGACGATGTTGCGGGGGACGGTGAACGAGGAGTCTAAGGAGAAATGATGCGGAGGGAAAGAGAAGCGAACATAAAAAGAGAAAAGATTAGTCTACTATTTTGCAGTTTCTTATAAATATTCATTCCTTCTTCTCGATGAATCGGGGAGGGACGACTGGAGGCTCGCGCTCCAGGCGGTAAGTCGCGTTAAGAGCGCTAACGAGCGACCCCTCCAGTAAGAAGGCAGCTTCCCTTTGGCTTCCCTCTTCCCCGCTGCCGCCACCGAATACACCGTGGATCTCTGTTCCTTCCCCTTTCTTTCTTCATCCCATCGTCGTCCCTTTCTCTTCATTCGTTCCTTTCCTCGGAGCAATTCCACGAGGCAACCGCGCGGTGCGCTGAGTTGTGCGAATTTGTTTAATTAGAAGTTAGGCCGGCGATACATTAGCAATGTAAATACCCCTCTCGCGCTCTCTTCGCTCCTCTGCCCCTCGTGGCAACTTCCTTTCGGCTTTCTCGTCCTCGTAGATGCTGGATCCAGCCGCGAAGCGTAATCTCAACCTAAAGGACGAATCAGTGTAAATTTGTTCAATGTAAGAGGCGTATCACCATTCAACATTTCCTATTAATAACATAATCAGAGATTGCAGATTGAGAATCACGGTTCGCCAGAAGCATCTAATTATGTTTTACGCGGGACGTAATAACTGAACTCTCAAGGTTGTGTTCGTCCTCTCATCTGCCGGTTTGCCGCAGTGAGCTTGAACACGCGATCGTAAGATTTTCTCAAGAAGTATCATCCGAGCGAAGACCTACAGCCTATAAGCACCGATCGAGTTCGAGTGAGCCGGCCCTAAGGATCATTAATATTTCGGACGTTCGGCGAGGTGGCGGATTGGCGAACAGCCAAACGGCCGCGCGCGATCGGGTGTCGGCGGATTAGGAGGACGTCGCGATCGTTCGTGCGTCGACTGAAGATGCGATGATCCTGTGGATCGACTCGTGCAAGGAGACCAAGGAGATACGAAAGAAAGAGGAGCTGAAACAGGAGGAACTGTGCGGCGAGGAAAAGTAGAGAAAACGAGACGCGGGACGATCGTGAACGCTGCCGGTCGCCGGAGAGCCGCCCTTCATTGGTTTTCCCGAGATTAACACCCATAACTCATTCGGGACACGGAGCCGTGCGTCACTCCTAGCTACGCTATAATTGCCGACATAAATCAATCGGCCGATGAGATCATAAACCCGGGGCGATACACTGCGCCAACAGATCCATATAACGGCAAGTGCACGGCTGCATGTTAAATGTCAATTGACGTCGGCCTGACGTATCGGATTACCACGAATATAGCCGCGAGATGGCACGACACGCGTCGATACCGATTCGAAAGTTAACATCTTTGATTCCGTTCTCGGTGTCGGCCTCCAGCTCGGTCCTCTAGCGATTCCATTAAAATCCTCCTCCGATGGCCGGCCGGTGTAAACGGTCGGCAAACTCGAACGCAGGATACTCTACCGGCTCTCTAGCTCACGACCCTGAACCCTCTTTCAAGTCGAACGCGGAGGCGGAGGCTATACGTATATACTCGTACGTACGTGCGGCAGTTTCTCGGACAGGGCGGTTTGCGGGCCTAAATATTGAGACGGTGTTTATTTAGCCGGGAGATATATGATATGACGCGGACAATATAATGCATTGTATTCAAATACAGGAGCTCGCGAGTCGTGACCGGCAGGCACCGCAGCAACGGCAACACAGAACCGGCAGCGTCGCTACCACCATCGCACCGGTTACCTCTCGACGGCACCGGTCACCGTCATCCGTCCCACCCTCCCAGCCAACGACCGTCCGCTACCGTACTCCGCCCGTATAAATAATACACCGCGGTGCTCGGATTCTCAGGATTAGACATACGGGCCCGCGAATACTGTTCGAAGTCGCAGCGTGCACGGTAGATTCGAGGAACGGAACCGGCGAACGCGAAACCGTCGCATCCGTCGCGTCGAATCGTAAAACCGCCGGGCTTACGCGCGCATCTACGTGCATCTGTGGGGCGCGCGCGCGCTTCCACCTTGGTACCTGATCGAGAAACGGGCCGATGCGATGCTGGCCTCGGACCATATACACGCGGACGGTACCTAGGCTGGCTATGTAGCCGCATAACAGGGAGTCCGCGCCCGGCGTACGTTACCAGCTATCTGCGGTCCATATCAAATGCGACCATGTCCTTCCATCGTGCTCCGTTTATACTACGTCTTCGACGTGTTCTTTCTTCTCCCCCTTTACTCCATCGGTCCTGCGTTCCCTTCGTCGTCTTATTAACAACGGAATCTCTCGGCTTTTGCTTGCTTGATATATGCACCATTTTTAAAACGATCGTCGTAACATACGATGATATATAAAAGAATGGTGTATGAATTGTACTTAGTAAATGTTCAAGAATCGGTTTTCCCAAGTACTCATCGAGTATTTAATCACGCACGCGTCACGATTCTAGCGTGCATTTTAATCGAGCCGTTAATTTATTGTCACCGAATCATCGGTTGTTCTCGGAAACGAGTCGCACGAGCGGATGTCGTAAACGAATAAAGAGCAACAATCGACCAGAAAAAAAAGAAGTAGAAATCGGATCGAATGAGAAGAAGAAGGATAGCGGTAGCTAGCAAGCTGCTCTTTGGCTAACAAACTCGCTGCAGCTTCGACGGGAAGAATGGATAAGAAAGGGGTGATGTGGTGGGAGCTCCTCCGGTGTAGGAGGATGAGCACGCCGTCTGCGGGGTGCGGGACGGGGCGCTACGCGGAAGGAACGAAAGAGCGTAGGAAAGAGAGAATTCGGGGTAAAGTTTCGTCATTGCGAAATGACACGAGTGGTCTTTATAGCGGCAACGCCAGTTGAGAGAGACCGTCCCTTTCGACGGTTGTCTTTCTCGCACGTTCCGGGTGTATTGACAAAAGTGTCGGTCGGCTTCTCCGCCTCTCGTAGTTTCGTCGCGCCATTCTCCGATATTACCGCCCCGTCGAGGGTTCTGGCACCCGGTAGGATGAGGGTGATTGCGACGAAATCATTGCGAGGAATAGAAGAGGTGCTGCAGTTGGGAACTCATAAGACGTAAAACCGTCTTACCGACGAAGCCTGGCACGGCTACGGTGAACGGCAACGACCGGGGTAACGGAGGACAGAGAGATGGGAACGGCGACGGCGACGGCTGCGGCTGTGGCTCCAAACGAACGTCGGAAACTCTAATCGAGGCGGAGAAGAGCAAAAAGACAAGTCGCGAGTCGCTTCGTCCGATGACTGTCTCGATACGCGACGACGTCTTCCTACCCGAAGAATTACCGTTTCGGTAAATCGGAATTCGCGCCGCGCCTGAGTAAACCGCGATCAAATACTTCAGAGGCTACGAATTTGAAAGGATGCGCGGTTGCAACCGGAGAAGACGATCGACGTTCGTTCACCGACGCCCCCCCCCCCACTCCCCTCACGTTGCGGATCCATTTCGGTAATCGGCCGGTCGAGCTTGGCGCTAGTCAAGCCGGTGATGATAAAGCAAATAGATAATGTCCGAACTTTAATTAAAACTGGACGGCTGAGTGACATATTTGATTACCCGAGAATTTAATTAATCGCTTCGCGAACTCGCAATGGTGGAACGTAAGGAGGGGAAGGAAACAGAGAGAGAGAGCGAGACAAAGGAGAGAGAGAGCGAGAGAGAGTAAGAAGGTGATAGTCCTCTCGGTCGGTGGGGTGCGGCCAAGCGACCAGGCTGATAAGTCGCGAATTTGTATTGCAAAATTATCTCCTTTTTATGTCCTTGCTCGTAGAACGGCCGAGTTCGCTAACGAGAGACTAATTAGTCGCGCGAAATTACTGGCATCTATAGGCGCGATAAGCGGCGACGCGACGCGAAGTAGCTGTACGGCTGGACACGCATACGCGCCATTGAAAACACTGCGTCGCGTCTTTTCATCGCGTTGTTTTCCTTCCGCTACCATCGTTTCTCGCATCTTTTCCATGTTCGCACCGGAATGTCCGTTGCTGCCTCGATCCCGATTATCGTTCTCCTCGTTGCACTTCCTCGTGCTTGCCGCCCTTCGAACGGTTCGTTTGCTTTTCGCCAGCTAACATTTATCGCTCGGCGACTACGAACTCCAGTCGCGAGATTGCGGACCACCCTTCCCTGTTTTCTTTTTCCACTCGTTCGAATCCCACCCGAGGCAGCGGAGTAGGCACGCGTTCGCGGTTTCGTTTGAGCACGCAGTGTAACCAACGCGGGAGGTAATTTGCCGGAGAACGGCAACGGTGTACGGCAACGCGGAATGCGTGCGACGGAGCATCTTTTTCACGTAATTATCCAACCAATTACGGTTCGAAGATTAGCCGAGTCTCTAATAACACGGGTCGCGCCACGATCAGGCGACTCGCATCGTGAGATCGTTAGCCGCGGACCAGAGTGCCGCGGTGATTTACATTAATGATTCGTCTTCGTAGAGGTTGCCACATTCGGAGACCCTCGTCCTTCTTCCCGAGGCCTTCCTTGAGCGGTGCGCGTCCTTCCTTGAGCTACGAGAAGATCATAAGGCGTTCGTTGGGTCCGTTAGTAGAACGAAATAATTGCATTCAAAAATATTCGCGTCTTGCCGATCGTGTAGCTTGATAACGGCAGGTTTGACCTGTCCCACGTTCCACGGGGCAGGTACGTGTTTGCGCGCGTTAACCGCCCCACCGTAAAATTGTCTATCCTTTCACACGGTCGATCACAAGGATCGCGGTTCGAGAATCGGAAAGTGAGCAGAAACAAAATGCGAAGACACGAATGGGTGGGACGGTGGAAGAGGCAAGGCATCGTCGTCAGGCTTTCAGCGCCAGGGTTCACCGGACGACTGCCGATCGTAAATATCGCGTGGCGCATCAGATATTTCGGAGGGAGCGACCGAGAATTATGGCGGCCAGTCTGCCAGACGTAACGCAAAGTTATAGACGGAGAGGAACTGAGTTCGAAAGATAGAAGGGGACGAATCTCGGAGGACAAAAGAAAGGGGGAGAAAAAGAGGCAAATCGGGAGCAGGAGAATGCGGATGAAAATGAAGAAAGGGAGAAAACGAGACGGTAGACGCATGAAGCAACGAGGGGGCGGACATGGGGCCGGGGGGGTGACTGTGGCGAAGGGTGGCAGAGGACAAGCGGAAAGAAGCAAAGAGAGAAAAACAGAGAGCTGAAGCTAGTACGCGCAAGAACCCTTTGCTCTATCGCTCGACGCCGGCGAAAAGCGGCATTGGAAGAAGAGAGTACGGAACGAGCGGCGAAACGAAGAGGCAGAGGCAACGGCAGCTTCGGTATAGCATTACTTCAGGTATATCCAGTGCTAGTAAATTATACGCAAAGTGTACGCGAAGGCCCCCTTCGTCCCTCTGCCGCGTCACCGCCAGCTAGCCCCCGTCCTCCCCCTTCCTCCTCGTTTCTCATCCTTTTCGTTTCCCTTCTCTTCTTCCACGTCCTTCTCCTCGACGCGCTGCTTCCCACCCTCGGCACCCCAGAGGCCGCGCCTGCCTCACGTACATCATTATGATTGATCGCTTCACCTTACTTTGTAATTAAAACTAGTTGCCATTGTGCCCAGCTCCGTGTGCTCGTTCCCTCCTTCTCTCGGACCGTCTCTTTTCCCCCTGCACATATACTCGGCACCCGTTGCTGATCTCTCTTCCACGCTACCGGTCTCGGTCTCTCGCGAGCATTTACATACACAACGACTACTAAGCAAGAGCAACGCGATGCCACAGAGCACCCACCACCGGTTATCGTACAACCAGCCATCTAGCCATCCGGCTATCCGGCTATCCGGACGACAAACCAGCCAGACCAGCAAGCAACGCGGCCGAACCAGCTACGCCGATCTCAGCGAGAAACAGAAGCGTACTCGTTACTTTTGCTTCTGATTCCGTTTCTGCTACCGCTGCTTCTGTCGTTACCTCCGCTCGCGGACACCGCTCACGGGGCAATCGCTATTGCGATACTGATCCATGACGGTGATTTTCTTCCTTTGACCTTCGTCTGCGCTGCATCCCTATTTTCGAAACCTTTCCAACAACCGCTTTTCCGTTTTTCTCTTCACCTTCCTCGTTCCAATTCAACCGTGTATCCTCCACCCCTGGCTCCTTCACCGCTTCGTCCTCTGCTCGTCCGAACCAAGTCACTACCGCCACAATCCGGTGAGCGCACCCCTGTCTCTTCCCGGGAGCCATGCGTCATAGTTATCTATGCTTTTTGCAACGGAGACTGATTTAGAGCCGTCTAAGGACCCAGAGCCCTACGAAAATTAAATAATTGCTAATTTATGACGCGCATCGAGCGGCTCGTTACTTCTCCCTCGAATCTCTCGCCCGCTCCCCTTCCGTCCCCCCTTTCAACTTGGCTCCTTTACGTGCACATACAAACAAGTAGGATTCACGGTCCTTCTGTTTGTCAGTTTCTTCCGAACCCGTCAAGTGCTTGAAACTAAACGACAGGGGCACAATTTCCACAGAACAAAACACGTAATCGACAAACTATGTTGGTTTCCATAGAAAATTTTCAGTTTGTAATTTTCATTGAAATGAAGCAAGAGAGATGCAGAAGTTAAGGACGGTCTTAGCAAAGAACTCCAGACGAGTGCTGACGGTCTTGTTCCCTCGCGATCGTGATCCTGCGGTATGCAAATTAATGGTGCCGCGCTTTAATTCGGCAATAAATAGGGGTCACCCTTGCGACCAGCCATCGCTCAGCTCGTTCCCTTTCTGTACCGCAACATGGGAAAGCTTCAGATTTATTTGATGCGTTTCGACGATATTTATAGGCCCAGTTCGGGTCGATCGTGCGCACGCAACGTTTCAAAATCTTTCCTTTTCTTACCGATGAACAAGATCAGGATCGCTTGCTTACTATTTACGAGACGTTTACCCCAACATCGTCGCTAGTACGGCCGACAGTTTGCTAATCGACGCTAAAAAAAGGAGAGAACACGACGAAATTTATCGCTAAAAAGAAAAGGGGGCCACGGATATAAATCTCGGGTATTATAATGGGATCTGTCCATTATTAAAGAATGAGTGATTTAAGGGGAGGTGGAG
Source organism: Ceratina calcarata (assembly GCF_001652005.2). Taxonomy (NCBI): domain Eukaryota; kingdom Metazoa; phylum Arthropoda; class Insecta; order Hymenoptera; family Apidae; genus Ceratina; species Ceratina calcarata. Next base: position 445,331 of record NW_017136308.1, on the reverse strand, counting down.
CCGAACCGTCGTTCCCCGCCGACGAAGTGGGTGGGTTACCGAAAGATCGTGAGTTTGATCGGCAATTCGGCAGGGAGGGTAACCGATGCCTTCTTCCACGGTGCCTCGTTAACGGAGTATCGTAAGCCCCTGGCGAATCAATTGCTGAAACTGCAGAGTTGTTACCACTGATTATTATTTTCACGTGTATATTCATGTACAGCCATACAATTAATCACGCGGTACTTTCACGCTAAATGAAGATCTAAATTTCTGTAGAAGATATTCGACCGATTTCTCGATGATAACACTGTTGGTTATCAAAAGTAATACTATCAAGTATAAGTGATACTGTTATCGAGACCAATTGAGCAACATTGTTTCTCGCAGTGGAATGAAGCGAAAACATATCTTATTGGTGTATATCCAGTGTAGGAAACGATTTACCGTGAAGTCGTAGATTCGGGCATTCGGCCATTTGGACCATCGGGCCTTTCGTTCGATCGTCCATCCGTCTGCCGCCTAGAGTCTGCCAGGATATTTACGACTGACCGACTCATTGCCGCGGTGAGTTGAGCGCACGGTCGCCACAAATCACGTCGGAGAAAGCCTGCCTTTCTCTGCTCTGGGAAACGTCTGACATTTTTCTCCACCGGGGATAACTTTGACTTATTGGTGACGGCAGCCAGATGAGACAGATACAATATACTATAAATTGAAGGTGAACAGAAAAAAATAAGAGGCGGGCAAGAGAAATAAAGTAATAATCTCGACTTTTGTCATCCGTTCCTTTTTGACAGGAAGTAAATGCGGAGGACGATGATGGAAACCATTATTCTTTGATGGAGGTAGCTAGAATATGAACGCCAGCTTTATTTAAAGTTCTTATTTCATGATTTGTTTAATTGGCTTTTTTTTTTTTACTCGCGGATAGGAGCAACAGCGTTTGCTACGATCGCGCGATCGGAGAGGGTGGTGTTCGTCCGGTTGGAAGATGCACCGCGGTCGGAGTCCAGAGTCGCGGTGCGGTCGGTGCGCTCGATGCGCTCGGTGGATGTCCCTGTCGCATAAATCACTGCCGGTATCTTCTGGCACGGCGGCTCGCTCATCACGACAGAGTTCTTGTCGCGCCTTAATAACGGCCGTGCGTCTCACCCGCGCCACCGCTCTTCGTGCCCTTCGAAGCCCACTCCAGCCTGATATCGTGGCTCCTCGCGTCCTTCTCTGGAGCTCGTCTGTGGCCTGGCCCGAAGCCGCTCTCCGCGTCGTACACACCTCCGCGCCGCGGTCTCCAGCACTTCGCTACAAATCCTGATTATATTCTGCCACTGACGTTATACCGCGTGAGGGGACGATGCCACGTTCGAGTCTGGTTTTTGTATTTCTCCGCGCTGCTGCTTCTTCCTCCTCCGCTTCGTCTCGAACGGGTGAATCTCCCACCCTTCACACTTCTGCGTTGAACTACCACCGGCGCGGCTTCTCTTCCCGCTTGTTCCTCGTTCCAAATACTGTCCGTGCTTCTCATTCTCCGACTGTCCACCTTTCCCCTCCTTCGTCTCTCTCGCTCACTCTTGTTCTTGGTTTTCACAGTCAGCAGCATCGCAGCTACTCTCGCGGCCGAGCCTCTTGCACTCGTCTTTATCCAGCCAACTGACAGCCCGGATCGCGTAAATCAATTTTCAATTACGGCGCAGGCAGGCAAGCAAGACGGCGGCGTAACGGACTGCCGTCGAGCTAAGGCAAAGCGAAGCAACGCGAGCGAGCCATCGCTCTGTGGATCGATCAGCTTCGTCAGGTGGTCGCTCGATCGGTTCGGCTAACCGCATTCACGGTCCAGCTGGAAACGTTAAGGTCCACACGGGAAGTCGATTCGTTCTTCCGTCTTTCGTGGAAGAAAAGAAAGTTCGAAACGGAAAAAAAAGGAGTGAGAAAAGATCGTGGATGGAAGGATGGATGTCGATGCGATGCGAGGGAGAACGGTGGAACAGGGCACGTCGCTCGAGAATGAAACAGGCGGAGGGAAAAGGAGAAAAGATCGACGCGGCTCGGTGGATACGTACGTATTATTATACTTCGCTACAGTCATATTTATAAATCAGCGATATAGCAGGACGAGCGGAGACGCGGAGGGATGGAATTTATAGCTTCGTTCTCTTTCCTCTACTGCCAGTTCCTGCTACCCCTCTCCGCCGGTAAGCGCTCCCCTCGCCATCTTCACCCCCCGATGCCGCTCATTCTACGAGCCACCCCTTCCGATATCCTCGCGCGCTCGCTCTTCAGAGTATCTCACACTCCCTCTCTCTCCATTCCTCTTAACAACTCTCCGTTCTCTCGCTCCTTGCACTTCGGCTGTCTCTCTTGCTAGATTCGTAGTCTCCCTGGACGGAGAGTGCGCGGGCATACAAACTGCCAAGCCTGTACGTATGAGCTTAGGTCGACATTTTCCCTCCTCTCTTTGGCAATAAATCTGCGAGTCTTTTGAGCCGACGGCACGGTTTGGGGAAGAGGCGCGGGGGTAGGGTTTCAGAACGCGGCGGCTCGCCGTTCCTAGGGTACCAGAGGTCGTCTTCTCTTTCTCCGTCTTTCTCCCTTTCGACCTTTCGTCCCCGGTCGTCTCCCGCTCCCGCGTCACGGGAATGTATATAATTAGCAGCATTGTGCTTCCTCGGACAGATTTACGGGTCGTATCGCTACCGCGGCTGCATGCATAAGCGCGTTAAATAAGTATTTATCCGCCCCGTGGGGGATGCGATGCCGAGGCACCCGTCTGATGGATTTGCCGCTCGAACGACCGAAACTACGTTGAACGGCTGCTTGCCGACCACCACCCCCTTCCGTTTCTACTTCTTCCGCGTTGCCGATAGACCGACGCGTCGGACCTGCCTTTGCTTCCTTTTTTCTTACCCCTCCGAAAATTGTTACATTCAAATGGACACCATTCGAATTTCGCAACTATATAATGATCGATTCATCGATTCCCCAATTTGTGGTTTATGGGGAAATTTCTCGAGGTAACGTGACTGCGCAACAACGCTCTTTCCGGCCGTGACGTTCGATCCTCCAGGTCGATCTCATAATTTTGGCCGTAAAGTTCGAACATCGCGAAATCGTCCTGGAAGGTGTGTGCGAGGGAGAGAGATATATAGAAAAGCGAACCAATGCGATGGCAGAGAATATTGTAGAGTAGATTCATCGTTGGATAACGATGACTATCGAGGTAAGCGCTGTTCGCCTCTATCCGCCGCTCCGTTTTAGCAGCAGAGGTTTGGAGTTTCATAGGTCTGTCTCATTTCCGGGATCCAATCTCTGCGTTCGAGATCGGTTGCCAGCGTGCGGGGTTTACCAATCGGTTTAAAACTATCGCGACTCGCTGTACGTCCGACTAGTTCCCAGCTACACTCCCCGGCGAACCTTCGTTTCGTTTCATTTCATTCGGTTACGTTCTGCTTAGTTACGGGCCTTTATACCATTATTCGACGTTAATACTTTAAACCGGCTCTATTCTTAATTTCTTGTCACATTAGTTCGCGTCACGCGTCCTGATAACCCTTTTGCATCGGCAGACCGCACGACAGACAGAACAGATTGCGGGCGAGAGGGTTGAGACTTAAGGATGTATTGGCTATACAGTCAATCCCAAAAGTTTATGCACTTTAGAAACGCATTTTTTAAAAAGAAATCAGACGTCGGAAGAACATTACTAATAATAAA
>NW_017136308.1:381926-441402 GCF_001652005.2 Ceratina calcarata | reverse complement strand
ACAACTTGTATTTGAAGCATTTTTCGCAATTTTGAAAAAAAGAAATTTTCGTCAGCGTCAATACTTAATTGGATATTTCCTTCTATACTTTTTAGCACGTAGCTATTTAGTATTAGCATTATTCTTCCGACGTCTGATTTCTTTTTAATTATAGGAAATGCGTTGTTCTAAGGTACATAAACTTTTGGGATTGACTGTATAGCCAATACATCCTTGAGTCGAATCAAGCGAGAAGCTTGAGCTAGTACGAGAACGATGGTTGAAGACCGCACTCAAACTTTGTCCATTTCTATCCTAACCGAGGATATTCCGACAAACTGTCTTATCTACACCAACAGTGCCCCGCTACTTCAATGGGTGAAGGGGTGTCTACTAAAAAGATTAGTCATGAAAAAATGTAAACCGGACCAACATTAGTATTAGAAATGTAACGCCATTAACTATCTGCGAGAGATTATGTCACTGATGAGTATTCGACTTAATTATCTAAAGCATAATGCATAATTGATTAGCTAATCTCATCTGAAAGGATTGAAAGAGTGATTGAAGTAGAGGAGGAAAAGGGATCAGTGTAAAGTTTGCCGACTAGATCGATGGATCGAAGTCAAGAGAATGGCGGGACAATTGGGAAACCGGGGTAAAAACGCGGGATAATCCGTAATTTTTTTGCGAGTTCGTCAGGATACGCGAATGTCAGCGTGGCGAGCCGTGCGAGCAGTGCGGATTCAATGGACCGGCGTGGTCAGCCCCGTTAAAATCGATGAATTACGAGACAACGCATTAGTGCAGTCCGCACGATACTAATCAGCGAAATTTCCGTGCGATAAATAAACGAATGAAAGCGCGTAACCAGATACGCGCACGGTAATGTCGATGCGATGGAAACCGTGGCCCCTCGTAAATCGACAGATTTTTCGGTAAAAAGGGAAAAACAAATAAATGAACAAAGAACGAAAATCAAAACCTCGGACGCGGCGGCGGCAACGATTGCGCGGCGCCACGCCGGGGAAATGTATACGAGGCCGCGGCTTATTGGTGGTTTCGAGGTGAATTTGCTCGTAAATATGTATTCGTAATATTGATTCGACATAGACGCATAAAGATAGACTAAACGGGATTTAAACGTGGAATTGTAATTTGTGTATATATTATGTTCGCCCGTGTTGCTCGTTCGGAGTATCGTTCAGCGAAATCATTTTTTGAAATCTCGTACCCGTACCGGGGTTCCCGTCGATTTTTACATGCGAGACCGATTCCCGGTCCGAATGATCGGCAACCGTCGACAGCGTTGATGCGATCGCCCCGATCGCACCTATTCCTCGTCGACCAACGATCCGGCGACTTTCCGTCGTGTCTAATACCCTAACTCTGTTAAAGGACGCTCCGAGAGAGAAGAGGATCGAAACGCGCGCCACAGCCACGGCACAGCCGGAGCAGAGAGAATGGCAACGAGGTCGCATAGCTGGCACGCCGAATGTAACGAGCCGGCGCTCTTATCTCTTTGCTATTATCTCCGCTCGGCTCGTTTCCATCGGCCTGTTATGGCCGCGTTACCCTCCTAGCCAACCTATACAAAAGTATTATGCGATATTCGAGGTATCTGCCTAGCTATCGCCGCGAGAGGTACAGGCCGAGAGAAAGAGAAAGAGAGTAACAATGCGAGCCCGAATGCGTCCCGTCATCTTGGAGCACCCGGCACGCTTCGCGGGTCACCACTCTTTCTCTTCAAATGCATCCATTTGGTCGCTTCCTTCTCCCGATTTATATTGATAATTCCTCGATTCGCAAATCCTGCTCATTACATCTTCTTATAGACTATCGAATGATATCCCTTCTATTCGTTCGTCAATCAGCTCGCTTCTCCGACGTTTCATACAATAAAGATCGTGACTCGTCGACTTTTGACGGAACAGATCGGAGACCTGACCAAACGAGACGAGATGAGATGAGACCGGAGGGTAGTCGAAGAAAGGAAAAGAAAAAGGCGAGGAGATGAGAAGAGAAAGAGAAAGGAATAAATTCAAAAGAAACAGAAATAAAAGACAACGGATACGCTCGTTTCAAATAGCCGACTCGTGGTTGAGCGTTGCCGCCACGACAAACCGATCGATCGTCGAGATTGATCGTGCGCAGACGATCTCGAATGCCCTCGATGACAATGAGCAGTTCAATGGTCACGATCGTCGCTTCGCCTCCTTTTTCTCTCTGTCGGTGTACACCGTTTTGTTATTGCTGTAAATTACTTTCGATTGGGAAACAAGAGAGAATACATAGTGAGCAAGATACGAAGTGGAAACGGGAAGACACGGTATAAAGAGACGCGTGCGAGCCGTGGTAACAAGATCAATCGCGCATATGTCGCGGATGGATTCGATAAAAGAGGGAAAATATTAATGACGCGTACGCGCGATGGCGTTGCTCGTAACGATACGATAACGGAACGGGAACGGTGGAAAAGTTGGAAAAACTCGTCCGCGCGGACAACGCACAGGATTATCGGTCCTTCTGTCGTGAGATCGGACCGAGTGAGGGATTGCTTCGACAGAGCGATTACGGTGGTCGACGCGTTTCAATGGAAAAAAGAGGGGAAAGAAAGAAAAAAAAAATCAGCGATACCAAACAACGGGGTCGAGTCAACGTAGAGAGAGGGATCCGGTGAGGTCGCGTTTTTCCGGGGTGAACTAATAGACTCCCGCTCGCTCGTTCGCTCGCTCAACTCGGCGTACACCCTCTCTTCCCTCTCACCCTCCGTTCTATTTCCTCTTTCGCCCTCCTTCTCCATCCCTTCCTCTCGCTCTCGCTCACTCTTTCCCTATTTCTCTCACGGTTTTCCTCGCTCGCTCGCTCGCTCGCGCGCTCAAATAAAAGTTTCCCGTGACCCACCGCCACGACACCTGTTGAACCACTGGCCAGAGTTGGTTCGCCGTCCGAAAATAAAAAAAAAGAGGACGAAAAAATTGGCAATTAGCGTATGAAGCCTGTCCATCAAGGTCGACTGAAAAAGATTTACGATGAAAAGACAAGAGAAAAAAGAGTTCCGTGACTTCTTATCAACTACGACGTAGGTACCGCTTGAACGCAAACTCTTTTTCCTATCTAGATAATATGGAAGACATCGAATCAGGCGACGCAACTGTTCATGTCTTCAGAAGCACAGATCTTCCTTATTGTTGGGTCGAGTCAGGAAAGTAACCTCTCCTATCCTACGCGTTCAACCCTCGGCGGCGAATCGCCAAGAATGGTAGGACCAAATGGAAATTTACGAGCTGGATAAATGCTGTTTCGTATCAAGCAGCTTTTAGGGCAATAGGTCGTACGTTCTTGCATCGCGAATCGTCGGTGACCGCGTTTTGCGATCAACGCGGATGTCGCGTCATTTGTTCCCGATAACCCGTTCTACATCGTCGTATCGAGAAGTCGAAGAAACGGTGCGTCTGTACCAAGGTTCGAGCGTCTATCGCAGGAAATCGGCGAGACTCAAGTCTCACCCATCCCCTATCCGCGAGCGACTACTGCTCGAGTCGGAGGAGGATCGAAGGCGAGTCGCGGGGCTGGCGAGGGTGGTATGTTTATTGCTCGGAGCTATCTCTCCCAGGGAGGGTGGATGCCGCGTCACACGGGACCATTTTCATAATTCGGCCGTTCGTATTCTCCGCAACCGTGCGGCCCGAATCGAACAACAGTGCGCCGCGAAGGCCGCGAGTTTGCTCGTCGGCTTCCTTCTCTCTTCACCGGTTTCCCCTTGCTACCGATCTTGGCTTCTCTCCGGCCATTTGCTTCCTTTCGACTCAGACTCCTCCTCTCTTCATCTGCCCTCTTTCCCCCTCGGTATCTTCGCCCGGTTCGCATGCTCCCCTTGTTCCGTGTTTATCTTTACCTCCAACACCTACGTACACATGTATACGTACGCGCGTTCGTCTAATCTTTTCTTTTTTCGCGATCGTCTCCGCTATGCACAACCCCGCTGCGAATTCCTCCCCTCCGGGTTTCAATCTCCACGGTTTTTGTTCGCGAGCATGCGACCACTTCAGACAGAGACAAACCAGAGGAAAGGAACCTAACGGGACGAGGAGGTGAACGAGCAAGGGAGGAAGGAACGAAAGGAGAGAGCAGGGACCAGCATGGCGTCAGTGTCTCCGTTGATCTATTGCTCCCAGCACGGCGGATCGATGCGAGCCAATCAACCGACGCCGCCGATCCTCCGTGTCTTCCCCGATGACCAACCGTAAGTACTGATCTTTCACTGCGTGGACTCAGCAGGTTCCTCTTGGAGTTCTTTACGCCCACCGTGGCGTACGTCTGCTGATCTATCGTCCCTAATCGTGTTCACGCGTTTCATCTCGTGGAATTTCAATCTCAAATTGCATCCTCGTCTGTCGGAATCGTATTTAACTCTATGATCCATCTTTTCGTTGTCCATTTGTAATGGAAAGAGCGTAACGAGCGGGTGTAGGAAAAGGGACAGTCGAGGGGATGCCGGAGAAAGAGCCGGGCGCTATATTAACCCTAATGGCTCGCGAAGACATAAAGCACATCCCGCGCACCACGCTAACTCGTTATTATTACGGCATAAATAACACGATAATCCTGCAGCGGCGACGAAAGTACGGGGATTCGGGTGAAACCGCTGCGCAGCTTCATGGCTTCCGCGCTACCACCGCGCGTACTAGATACATAGATAGTACCTACGCGTCAGAATTCGCCGGCGAATCGGTTCGTCGATAGCGAGTGGATTCGTGACGAGGTTGCAGAGAGCAACACTGGATACGTTTTAAAGCTGCGCGACATTTCCCCCGACGTTACCTAGTAGGGAGAGACGGTGAATGGCCCCCTTCGCGGGGTTTTCGCGTGTGGCGCAGGGGTGTAAAACAGAGTTTGTACCGGCACGAAGGTAAAGCAACGTCCAACGTGGAGGACGGAGACAAACGGAATAGGTGAAAGAAGCGAGAAAGCGAGACGTCCTACGTCGGTGGATACGAGAGGGCTTGCCGGAGGCTCTGGAGCTCGGTTGCTGGCAGGGCGCGCGTCAATAAGCGTCCATCAGCCGTAATGGCAGCGAGCGCCACCTCGGATGCATTTAGATGGCTGTTTAGCCCCGGTTGTCTCGATGTGGCCTGAAATTCTCTTCTCCGCAACCTCCTTCTTACCGTTACCCGAGACTCGAGCGTTTCTCCGGAAGCCAACGCCATCACCGCCCCTCACCCCCTGACACTCTCTCGGTCTCTCCAACTTTCGCGTAGTTGCACCAAACGAGGATACTCGCCCGCGCTGGTAATTAGACGGTCCGGTTCGTTTTGCACAGCCTTTTAATTAATTTGTATACGTTCTTCGTTGCGTATTCTCTCTTTGCTCCTCCCTGTACCGATTCCTTTCCCATTCCGTTTTCTTTATGTCCGTTCAAACTTCGAATCGGAAGTCTACCTTTCACGTTTGCTGTGTAACGATTGATCGTTCATGCAGCCATCGGTTTCGCGGCCGATCCTGTCGATCAACGACAAACGCGACGCGCAACGTGCCAATCCTTTTCCTCCCCCGTCGTATATCGCGCAGGGGCGATAATTCGAACGGATGTTTTTCCCGTTTTTGTGCGGCAACGTATGTATATCATCGCGAGCCGATGGTAATCTGAACGCGCGGCAATCGTTTCTGTTTGGCGGTGGCATGGCCGCATGACTCGTGGACGCGACGTCGGGTACGCGAGGGGCGACGGGGGTTCGCGACGTCGGGACGATCGAAACGGTCGTAAAGTAGAGGTCGCGTATCGTCGAAAAAGCTTCTCGAAAAACGAGAATTCGGTTGGTTCTACGGTGTACGTTCGGTCGCGATATATGCAAAAAAGCTCGCCACGGCACGGTACGGCAAGAGTGGGAGGATCGCCATCGCCGCAGAGTTCGGGCTCGAGCCCCGAGCTCGAGGATTAAGGACATTATTAACGGGCGTACCAGGGACCGACATACTTACGTCCGGTCGGAATGCCCCGCGATAAATACACCGGTGGCTACGAAACTGGACGAGAACGAAGAGGGAAGGGGCGCTGGCGTTTAAATAAAATCAGCATTTTATGTTACAAGGGCCGCTCTTGGATAGTGGCCGGCCAAACCGTACACGCTGCTACGAACCGCAGCGACGATCGACCGATAGACCCATCGATCGATCCTCTTCTCGATCGCATAGGCGTACACGCTCGACTCTTTGATTCGTTACGTCAGGTCTACTTACAGAAATAGCAATCGAGAAATGTTTGTAGAGATCGTTAACCTTTCAAGATTGATAGACGCAGTCTACCTCAAGCGTTAACTATAGATGTTCCACAATAAACTTATTAGATAAACCTTAATCGCAGAAGGAATTAACAAGTATTTTTAATAAACTTTAAGCTGACTGGCAACTTTGATTCTTGATTTCTTACAGTTCTTGTTTTATTACTTTTCATTTCGCAGTGTCCAAAAATGTCATTCGTTCGGTACGAGGAAAGAGAATGTGTGTCCACGTGTTCTGTCTGTTCGTTATCGAGGAATATGCAGTGCGATGCTTCAAGTAAATGTGACTCGTTGACGCAGCTCCTCCCCCTCTCGACGCTCGACACCCTCCGCAATGCTAAACGAGCCGATGGCCCGAGATATCCTGCCGCCATCGGCGCGTCATCGAGACAGATTTACCTGTGTCACGATCGCATCGAATCGGACCGGATCGCATTCAATCGGATTGGATCGGAGACAGAGCGAATGTAGCGAACGCGATCGAATTTGCGTGACCCGAGGAAGAACGTGGTTCAGCTGCGAATTCGCGATTCTCGGCGATCCGACACGTTCGCGGATCGATATTGAAACCAGTCGCCACGCCACGCAGTTCGGCCCGCTAGGAATCATTCGAATTTCAACAATCTCCGATCCGTTGCCGCATCCGCCTTCCGACAGCTTCCGGCGCGGCGCAAAGTATTCGATTCAAGGTGGAATTCAGTTGGTATCGTAGGATTCGGTCTTTCTATTTCCAGGAACCCATGGCGAAGGTGGACGTTGGCGAACAAGAAAAGGATTCGATTCGATTCGATCGGATGACAACGTTTTCCTGCCTCGTGTTCCTCGTGCATCTCTTACTTTCTTCCGCACCATCCCGCACCCTTTGTCTCGTCGTTTCCGCTTCGTTGATGAAATTTTCATTTTACCGGTGAACATCCCTCGACATCGGTACCTACTTGAAATATACAGGCGCACGCGTAGTAGACCACGCCATAGCTACGAAATATTAGACAAGAGGTCCGCGCGGCCGGGAAGGTATTGGATGGGCAGCACCGGGCTGGATACAACAAAGTTGTGGCTGCACCGATGATTTAGTCCCGACCTTAATGGAGCTATAAATACGAGCTTTTCGATAGCGGAGGATGAGGATGCCGGGGCTCGTCGTGTACGCCGCCGCTCGCCAGGATCGTGGCTGCGGATTTCTCGTCCGCTGTACCTCTCCGTTCACGAAGCGTTGCCTACTAGAAATCGTCGGATACATTTCGACGGCTTATTGACGAGAATCTTCGGAAGCGGTGGAATTCATGAAACGAAACTGAAAATTTCCATTCGTTTTGATGCGAGGAGGATGCACGGTCTCTACGGAGAACAGACTCACGTTCTATCGAATTCTATTTAAAGTGCGTCAGCTCGGTGAGTTATAGGACGGGTCGCTTGATTTGCGACGATCTCGTCCGGCCATTAATTATCACGTAGCATCTTTCCTCGCTTCGTACACTCTTCCACGGTAAAGTAGGGACCAGAATTCGAACGTCGTCGTAGGTTTACGCTTTCGATCGTACCGACTTTCCTCGAATCGGTTTCATCGGGTCGTTTCTAGGTACCGCGAAGCGAACGTTTTCACGATACATAATAGGTTGATCGTAAGGGCGAGAGGGTTCGCGTAAATTGTGAGGCTGCCGGTGGCGTTGAATTCGATAAGCGGCCGTGTTTAACGGCGTACGATGAACCGCGAGGAGACACACGGGACGTCCTTGATCGCGAGCCAAGGATCGCGAGGACACTTCATATTTTAAAGTCGAGGGATGTTTGTGCGCCGTTTAGATACGAGATTCGCCCATCGCAGCCAGATAACCCGCGTCCGCCTCGGATATATCTCGACAGAGTTAGACGGCTACTTTGGTATCGGTCTTTATTGCTACCGGCGCGGCGTCCTCGAAAACCTGTTTAGTCTTTCTGCTCGACGACTGGCGCGTAAACTATTTTGCAACGCGATGGGAAAAAACTAGTCGGCGCGTTTGCTTTCTCCGCGCGATAAACGCGGAACCCTTTTTCTTCCCTTCGATCGGCGTCGGTCGGCGAAACGGGCCAACACGCGAAAATGGGACCTACGACGGCCTACAGCCACGTCGCTCCCAAAGGATACGACGACCCTCCTTTCGCTGTACTCGATACTCGTTAACCGGGGATACGAACACGGACGATAGAACACGAGGAGGGTCCACGCTCGTGGGTGGACATGCAGTCAAGGAATGCAACGCGTTTCGCGTTCCACTCGCCACACATCCATCTTGTCGAGTATATACGCACGTAATTATGTCCGTTCGTGGAAGATTCTCCATATCCGTACAAGTGTGCATGCTTACGAGAACGCGTTTACGCGCACTTTCAAAGGCGGGGCGATGGAAAGTTGCCGCGTCTTCGCTCGGAACGAGGGAAGGTATTCGCCGGCCGATACTCCGTACACGCGGCTAAGGATCGCATAAATTTTTGCCCGGCCGTCGTTTCTGCTTTTCGTACAAATTCAGCCAGAAACCAGTTCGATCCACCCCTTTCTTCCGAAGTACCAACTCGATCCTTGGCCTCGGCATGATTTCCTGTGGAACGGCAGGAAATGGAGGGCTCGTTCTGCCGATCCCGTAGGAACAGAAAGAGGCGGAGAAAGAGAGAAAGGTGACAGGCAGTAAGCAGACGCGTGTTTTGTGTCCCGCGAGCGTTCACAGACGAGGCGAGGGAAAGAATATGTGGCTCGGTACTTGGACTGGCCTCGATCAACGATCAATCGTGAAACGGCCGCGATTATTTCACGTCAGTTTAATTAGCACACGGCGCCGGTACACCCGATAAAACTCAACGGAGTGAAGCAGCTAGCTGGCTATCTCACGGGAATCTGATTTATGGCGAATGACCACCACGCTCGCGCCGTTTCGAGGACTCGGGTGTACGTAGCTGTGCGCGGGACCGTGTGCGAGCGGTCATAGATCGCGTACAAGCGTATTCGCGTAGTCGCGTAGACGCGTCGAGTATTCGCGAGCACAGGGAACAGAGCCCGTGGGGTGCCATAAGTGTTACACGCGGGAGCTAGATTTCCAGCGGACCACTTTGCCCGTTGCCTGGGATAACGAGAGCGTGGAAAAGAGACGAGAATACAAGTTGCAACCAAGAACAACGCGATATATCGGGAAAATTTCGGATAAAAGGGGAACGATAGCTATTAAGCTACACTTAAACCTAATCGGTCGCACGGGTGAAGCTTTTCCGGTAATGTTTGAGGATTACTCAGATCGAAGAAGGTAGGACTCGAGGACAGGAAGAGTTCGATACTAGTTCAATCATGAGGTGTATCTAAACATAAAATTTAAATTCCATTTTTTATATTTTTCGTTCGGTCACCTTGAGGCTATCCGCGCCATCTGTTGGCTCGAGAATCAACCATAAGAGTCCTTTGCAGTTGTCCGAGAAATGGCATTCGCGGCAGGCGCGCGGTGCGCGATTTACGCGAACAAGAGAATGCGTGACAGAGTTCGTAAGAGAGAAGGACCGCGCTCCCGTTGCTCGTTCATTCATTTTTCTGCAAATTAATTTGAAACTTTGTTGTAAAAACTTCCCTGAAAAAAATTAAACTTCGCGTGTTCCGTGTTCGATGCCTTGAAAACGTAAACCCGTTCGTGATGCGCGTATCGCTCTGCGAACCTTTTGCGAAGAAGCGTCCTCCCAATTTCCACCCACTTGTTGCCCATACATTTTTCTCTCGCGTTTGTAACACTCGTTCCACGATATTCAAAAGCGACAACGATCCACGGATTCGGATCCGAAGCTCGCCGAGGGCCGCGTTAGAACGGGACGAGAGATTTAGCGCGGCCACCAACGCACACGCGTTCGCTGTCTCGCTTTCTCGCTGACTGAGACGTCAACTCCCCCACTCTGTGATGTCCGGTCGCGTAAACTACCACCCGAACTGCCGATGCTCGAGAAACAAGAGAACAAGTAATTTGTCGAGGAAGACCGCGTATCAGACAGCCAGCATCCCCTCTACACAATTCGTGCCACCGTCCCGTCAAACCGTATGAATCGCAAGACCACCCCAGCCGATCGACGGACCTTCGCGCGAAGGACGAAAAAGAAGAGAGGATCCCTGAGAGTCCTGTCGGGACACTTGTAAGCGCGTCGACGATAGAAACAAGGACAAAAAGGAAAGAAGGACGATTTGGGTAAAATCGAAGAAAAGGGGACACACTGCGAGAGGAGGACACGGAATCAAACGCGACCGCGCGGACACCGGTGAATCGCGGATATAATAAAGATGGCGATATAGGAGTCATAATGTAGTAGTATACTTAAGATGCACCGATGCACCGACGAGCATTCCGATGGTCTCGCGAGATGGGAGAGCGAAGGGCGAGAGGAAGGGAGAAAGAGATACTGAGAGCGAATCGGAAAAGAAGGAGGAGGAGGAGGAGAAGGAGCTGGAGGAAAGACAGGTAAGAAGCAAAAAGGATGGTGAAGAGATGGAAAGGCAGTGTCGTCCTCGTCAGCCTCTCGCTCACGCTCGGGGCTCCGAGACAAGCTCTTACTAATGGAGGAAATAAATTTCGGATTAAATCGTAGCCGGGCTACTTTATAAGGCTGCTTGCTCTTGGCCGATGGCGAGCCAAGGTGCGTGTGTGACGCCATAGACCCCTCCTGACATCCATGGATGGTCCACCATGCCCGTCGAACGACCACCCGCCCCCTTCTCTATCTCACCTTCCGCTCTGTTCTCTCGTTCTGCTCTTTCTGCTTCTGCTCCCGTCATTGCCTCCTCTTTCCTTCATCTCGTTCCTTTCCTCTGCATGCTCCTTCGCATTCTCCTAGCCTAGAGGGTTCTGTAGCGCACGGGTCGTGTAGCTGTTACCTACTCGTGGATAGCGAACGCGAACCGCGGACACGTGGAACCTGCGAGACACGCTATGTATCGGTCACTTTGTAAAAGAAACGATAAAGAAGAAGAAGAAGAAGAGGCGGGAGCGATGGAAGGATGGGTGGGTGGAGAAGGCGATCGGTGCGAGCGATGGTGCCGATGGACGGACTGTTACATAGACGGTCAGGAGAGGGGGTGGTGGTGGTGGCGAGTGGGTAGTGGGGCCGGATGGCAGGGGGCAAGAGGGACCACGCTGCGCTGTCCTCCATAAATCTATCAGTCGCGGTTGTATAAATACGACTCAATGAGGCGGCCGTGAATCACCCTGACGTGCTTCATAAGTCCCGGGAGTTTATTAAACCGGCGGGCATTTCTCATGTCGGGGGATAAGATCAATACGGCCGCGCGCGGCCACGGTTGCCCCTAACCTCCGTCTCCTATCCACCTCCTTCCACTTCTCGTGCCCTCGACCAACGCACCACCCCGCCTCACCCCATATCAGCCGCCACCTCGGACACCACGGCCCTCTCCTGTCCACGGCACCTCCCACTCCCGCTCCTTTTTCACGGTTTTTGGCCTTATCTTCACGAGCAGCCTAAATAATAATTAGTCGTAAGTCGTACGACGTGTACGTAAAGTCACGAAATCGCTGTTTAAACGGAACGCGTATTCGTTGCATCTCACTGGTTAAGTTCCTTGCGGACGGAGATACATACGTACGACGATCGCGATGTATATTCGGTGTCAGGTCTTGTTGCGTTACAGTTATATAAATGTTAAACGGTAACCGTTTCAACGTTCCGCAAACTCGATTACCGGTCGATCCTGGAAAAGATCAGCGGATTCTCGTGTCATCCGCGAACGCATGGCTCGCGACACGCGCTGGCACGTTCAACGAGGTGCGCTGGAGTATGGTGGCTGAGTTCGGAAAGAGGATGAGGAGTAGATGGAGGTTGAATGTTTCTTCTAGGAGCCCGCCGTGCGATTTATGGAGCGAAGTGACGGGAGGTGTTTATTGTGCAGCATCTGTTACGTTACTCTGGCTCTGCAGCTCTCCCTCCGTCCACCCTCCTTCGCCTGTCTCTCTCTCTCTCTCTCTCTCTCTCTCTCGTACTCATCCTTTCTCTCTCACCCTTTCCCCTTCTTACTATCTGGTTTTCTCTTTTTCGCGCTCGTTCTCGTTTCATCTTTCCACGAATCTCTTCTCGCCCTCTCTTCCCTCGTGGCACTCGTTCGTTCTACGAGCTCGCAGGTTCGCGCCAGCCCGCCATCATACATACAACAGACGCCCTCGATTTATAGTTTTGAATTAGATGGAAGTAAAGGAAAGGTCGCTGGTTGCTGTTGCGTAAATTTCAGACCCTTGAAATATCTCGTTTCCTGTCTCTCCTTCTCTGTTCTCCACCGTTCCTGTCTCTGCTCGTCGCTCTATACAACCCCCCCCCTCCCGCCGCCCCGCGCGCTTTCGCACTAATTTATCACGTGAGAACGGAGACAAGAGATCGAACGTGTATGGTCGCGAGTAACTAAAAGCGGTTGTTGCGAATCGCAGAGTCCAAACGCGGAGGTGGACGAAATCGAGAGGACGGTGACAACCGGGAGGGGGATGAAGGGCGCTAGAAAGGGAACGAGGGGTCTTGCCGGGGAGAGAGACACGTCACTCACTCACTTCGTGTCACTTACACAAACAGACGTACATCACGGGCAGGCGGGCGGGCAAGCAAGCAAGCGAGCGAGCAAGCAAGCAAGCAAGCAACCAAGCAGCCAGGCTGGCATGCAGCTAGCTACGTGTTCCCTTTTATGTTCCCACACGCGCGCTCGCATAAACCTGTCAGTCTCGTGTCACGTGCAGCGCAGTCATTCACTGTCGCCGGCAGCGTACCGGCACTCACGAAACAGTCCTGTTGCTGGTGACTGAGAGAAACCCCTTGCCGTGCTCCGGACGCACGAATAAGAGCGTGGAAAAGACGGACGATCGGACGCGTTTCGTTTAACCGATGGCTAAAGTTTTCGAACGGAGCCTGGAATAGAACGATTGTCGCGTCGCGCGGTCGAATGGACGCGATCGTCGCGCGATTCAACTGGAGAAAGAGTTTCTGTTCCGCGATGAGTTCGTCGGCCCGGGAAGGCGGAACAAGGCGTGAAGCTGATAATTTCGCCACGCGAGTCGGATCGTGGATTATACGTATATCAAACTCGTCCGCGGACGAGAAGAGCAGAGCCCTGGAGGTTTTATGAGATATGAAAATGAGGACGGCCGTAATAAAAATGATGTAGGGGGCTCCTCAGAGTCGTTCCTGAAGGCGCCACGAGTCACTCGTCAGGTTTATGCGGAGACGTCCATCATCCCCTTGACGTGCTTCATTGCCTCCTGGGCAAACTCCGCCGTTCCGGTTCTACGGTTTACAGCATTCGTTTCCCCCTTCTCCTTCTTCGTTCCCCGCCGCTTCGACTGTCCTCCCTTTCCGCCTTCCGCCCTTCGCGGCTCGTACGCGACCAAAACGCATCCCTCCACTTTGTCGCCAACGTCTTGCAATTACTACCCTCTACTTTTGCGCTCCTTTCCAATTTCTTTTCGCACTCCATTCCGAGCTATGTAGTTTCGGATCTGCGAGAGGGTCAACGCCGCACCCTCTAAGGCTGCCCGCGTCGTCCACCATTCTCGATATAGCCCCCCGAAGAATCCCCCGTGATCTACGGTTCGATTTCGATTCGACATATCGGGTAGACTTATCTCAAGTTTTAGCCTCTTTTATGTTCCAAGAGGAATTGTCCACTATTTCAGTCCCGATATCTCAGTTTACCCTTCCGCGTGTCTCCCACGCGTTTAAGAATTGATTATCAAAAGATTTTGCGAGTTACCACTCGCATTAGTCGCAATAAAGAATGGAGATCACAGGTATTTCGGGAGAAGTATATGAAACCGCTGCTTTATAACAAGTTGTTGTTCACACGCATCTGCTAGAATTCCTTTCTCGTCAACCCTCTGTTGCTCGCGTACACCAGCGCGGCGACTCTTCGACTTCCCCACGCGGGAACACGGGAAAGTGAAATATCCCCGTGTAAGACACGATCCTCTTTGTAAACGAGTCCGTGGGCCGCCAGAACGCGTGCAAGCGAGACGGTGGGAAGAGACGCTCGTGGACCGAACGGAGAAAGATGCTCGAGGGAGAGGCAGCACGCGGAGGGCCGAGACGCAACAGCCGAGAACCGTGAACCGAGAAGGGTGGAGGGAGAAGGGATCGTGGGCGCAGATAAATCGGCTTTGCCGCCGTAAGAGGCAGCTCGCGTGAACGTGTCTCCATTAAGGCAGCCAGAACTCTCGCTGACGTAGACGAGAGACCGCGCTTGCGGTCTTCCTCCGGCCTTTCTTCCCCTTCTTTCTCCTTGCCTTACCTCTTTTGCCATCCGCTCCGCCGTCCATCCCATTCTTTCGCCGCACCTGAAACAAAAGGATGAATAGTCAGAAGCGGATAGAGAGAAACCCGGCCGAGAAACGTAAAAGACTGCTTGGCTTAGGGCTTAGAATGTAGTCGTATCGGCCGACTGACCAAATTGACGACTTCTTTCCGAAACACGTGTCAAATAATGGTGGTGCGAGTTGTACGCCCGTGCTTTCTTCTGCAGAATTTCTCTGGTTGATTTCTTCTTGTTCTTCCCTGTTTCCCCTCTCTGTTTCGTGGATTATTTACCGCCTGGTGTCGCTGAGTGGATCTTGTTTGTATCGCAGCCTTACTTCGCAGACCCCAGTTCGTTTGTCGTTTCCTCCCTCGAAAACCGTCACGTCAGTAAGATTTATATTTCCTTCGAGCCAGCAGCAGTGGATTGATCCCGCTCCGTCGTGGCGAGAGTAAATACCTACGCGTCACGAGTCTCGCGCGGTTTCTTTTTCTCGTGCAAACAGTTCTACGACAAACGCAACTGTGGCTGTTTGACTACGACATGATTCCCTTCCGGCTTTAGTCGGATGCATGTTCACAATTCATTCTTTCAATCGTTCGTTCAATCACTCTTTTCACGTTAAAATTACAATTTGAAAAGATATCCTGATCGGAAAAATTTTAATAACGAAAACCCCCGGCAGAAACACATCAGGGCAGATAGCATCGATGGGAAGGACTATCCGTTGGAAGCAGCGTATTCGCAACGAGGAGAACCGAACGGAAAGGAAAGAAGAGGAAAGTGAAGCGCGCATTTGTAAATACGGCACGTTCTGCTTTTAAACCTATCTGCATGACACGCAGGCAGGCCTGCACTTTCAAGTTACGATCTCGCGCACGGAGTTTCGATAAATGCTAAACGCGAACACGTGAGCTTGCTCGTCGAGGCACACTTTATTGCCAGGCGTCGAGTGTCGAGCGGCGAACGAACGAAGCAGCTCCCCCTTGCAAACAACCACCACTACCGCGAGCTTCGTCATCACCGGCTACACGTGCGCGTACTACCTTACAAATCCGCGTGTATGCGTGTCGACGATACCGGCCGCTCCTGCATCCAACACGCGACCACGAGACTGATCAGAGGCCCGGAGAATTTCTGGTTTGACTAGACCAGGAGAAAATGCATAATTTGATATTAGACAATTCTAATCTGATCAAGGTCATTAATTTTAATATTGTCAATGCAATATTTTCGAAATTCCGTACTTTTTTCACGCGCTGTTTTTTTCCGTCGTATTAATTTGATTTTCCCATTCTGTTTTCGCCAGTTCGCGTCAGAAACAAAATCATAAACAAGAAAATAAAACGGCCGCTTTGAAAGCCGACACGGTGGAACGGCAACGGCTGACCACTCGGTCGTTCGTAACAGTAAAAGACGAGTCTGACCCGTCTGTTCGATCTACTCGTACGGTGAAGCGGTCACGACGTTCCAACGAATCCACGGCCGTTTCTTTATCCGATAGCAGTAAAATCGTATCCCAAACCGAGCGTAAAGCCGGTGGACGTCGTCGACTGGCAGGGCAGAACACGAGGAAGGAGAACGTGGACGCGAATGCGAATGCGAATACGAACAAGAGTACGAGTACGAATACGAATGCAAACTGGAGGGTTGGCAGGGAGGGATGAACGAGGGGGTGGATGGCGGGAATAATAGGGAGGGAACAGGGAACGTAGAGGGATGGGAAGAAGGTGGAAGAGCGAAATGCGGGAAGGACGCGACGAGAGAAGAGTGGCAAGAGAGCGGCGCGAGAGCGAGAGGAGCGGAAGGGTACAGGACAGTCGTTCGGTTTGCAAGACACGTCGCAGGGTTGACCCAGCCTCTTCTCGATCCTCCACTGGTCAGCTTTTCCGTCGTGTATCCGGCTCTTTCTCTCCGGTCTGCGCTCTGTGTTGCGGCGACCCCTCAGGGTTGCCCGTTACTTTAGCATCAACAACAATCTCCACCGGCGAGCGCCGTTACTCCGTTAGTGTCTTAGTGGCAGCGGAACCGCCGCGCCAGCACCAACACAACGGTAAACGGAGATGCCGATAGCGTGTGTCGGTTTCGAGCGGATATTCCGCTTCTCCGTCTTCCCTTTTCTCTTATGCAGCGTCCGCTCGCGTTCGCCACCCGTTTCTGCGCCTCCGCCTCGCTCGCTCTCGCCTGCCAGGAATACTGTTTTGCGCGCGAGCGGCCGCGCTTCTCCTTCCAACTCGACGTACTCTCCTGCTCGCGACCGTGGTCCACTCTCCGGCCAGTAATTAAACAGCCACGCGGCAGGCAAATTGAATCAGTCGAAGAGACAAGGGAGCGTCGACGCAGAGGTGACGGCCAACCAGCCGCAACTATGGTGTCTATAGTGAAGGGGCTATCGTGCCGCGTTCGTGTATCTCCGAAGCCAAGGTAGTCGAACGAAGAGGGAAATGTAGGGATCGCGAAAGGAGGTCTACGAACTCGCTCTTGCACTGGCCATCCGGACGTTTACAAGCCCGAACTAGCCACCCACCGGCACCCGCCGGCTGGCCCGACCAAGGGAGTTCGAACCATAGTCCACCGCCCATCGCGTCCTGCCATCGTCTTTCTCCACACCACCCCGGTCCGCGTCTCGCCTAGCCACACACTTTGCCTTGCCTGACAACCTTGCATTAACTCCCCGTCCCCTTTAAGTGCCAAGTTTACCCCAAGATTGCATAATGCTTCGCTCGCTCGACTGCGTATAGATGAGTATGCCACGTTACGGTTACTACCCCTTGTGCCTTTCCCTCTCCCTCTACCTCAATTTTCTTTCAATCCTATTTGTTTCTACCCTTCGAGCTATCGTTGTGCCAGGGAAGGTGTAACAAGTATCCAGGAACGATGGTCGATCCTTAATTTACATCTGTTCGCGTCTGTGTCTACGAGGTGAAAATAGCCAGCCGATATTAAAGACGGTTAGCCATTCCTTCAGGTTCATCGAAGGCGCCCTTCATTACGAGCTCGGCAATCTAATGAAAATATAACGGTTTCTATGCCGTGCTCGGCGAGTTTGTCTGGTAGACTTCTGGCGCATCAACCTGACACATAAACTCTTATTATGCTATACGTTAGCGGCCGGGGCGCTAATGGAGCCACAAGTCAGGTGGATATCGTGGCGAGCATCTTACCGTTGCACCCGCCTACTTATTTTATATTTAAGCGTCGTAAAGAAAGAACTACTTACAAGACGAAAGGGATATTTAATAATTGATATCGCGGTTCGCGCGGAAAACGTTGACGCGTGTTGAAGCCGTTTACCCGTGACAAGGATCGACGGTCCGCCGCGCCGCAACGGAAGAGGGAATGGAGGAGAGAAAGAGTTCGGAAATCGCGAACGAGGTAGGGGCGCGCAAACGCGGAGCCTGGCCGCGGTCGGCTGGAAAAGCCGCGAGCAGAAATATAGCGTCGCGTTCACGGAAGAATACATCGGAGATTAGCGCGCGGGGTGTGCGACTATCGTCGAGCACCGCACGGAATCGATAATCGCGAGCGAAAACGTATCCATAAATTCCGCGACGCGGCCCGTGTACGCCTGTATGAAAATTACAAAGCTATTAATTACGACCGCGATAAATTAAGCAGCCGTGGGGCCATTATAGAGCGCGAGCCCCGGTGAATTGTTGGTAAACTTGGTCCAAGTACGCAACATGGGCGTTGGTGGTACTCTCGGCCCAACGCGGCTCACCAGGCATATAATAATGGTTGGTTAGAATGCTAATATATGTCCGGACGGGGGTGGCACCGGGGGACCTTGCATCATCGGAGGACCCAACTGGGCACTCGCCCGTTCCTGGCCGGACACCGTATAATCTACACCCCGAGACGTTATTACTCCCCGAGACACTAAAATCCCTCCGTTGGTAACGCGCCGCGCCGTCCCGCCGTCCGATATACTGGCATCGTCGTCCTTTGGGCTGCCCCGTGCCACCGACAAGCCTTATCTCTGGACCACTTACGTCTTACGTGGTCTTTGACTCCTGCTCGATACCCAAACCTTCAGCAACTTTTGTTATTTATAAATATAATATTAATTATATTAATTACATTATTGTATTATAAATATAATTTAGCAACCACTATTACAAAATATGTAATCAGTCAAGGAGTAAATAAATTTGAAAAGACCGAAGGAGTATTGAAAGGGGACATTTTCATAGGAAAGTATGTTCGAAGCAAAAGATATTTAAAGTATTATTATTTAAAACAACATTATTATAAATTTAGTTCGGTATTGGAAAACACGACGGTGTCCCGAAGTGATAGGAATAGCGAATATCGCGACGTTTGGTAGCCCAAAATGCGCTACCCTCGGCTCGAATGAATGACGTAACGGTGTAAGAAGATTTCCTCGCTGTCCCGTCCACGCGGTCGATTCAGAGGAACGAGCCGAGTGGCAAGGTTTATAAGACGGTGTTTGCGGTGATGCCAGTGGTCAAAAGCACCGGCACAATGCTCGCGCTGCCGGGGGTCACGTCAGCTGGTGAATACCATTCAGTGTCTAGTCTAGCTTTGTACCGGGTTATGTTCTAAGAAGGTCTCGCAAACAAACAACCGACTGTCTCGTTGACGTCTCGGCCACGTATCCACTAGTCGACCACCGTTTACGTGGTGAATCCTTGAATCGCGAAAACTGGACCCATATCGTCGGGGATGCGGGTTATAGACGCCCGATCCGACATCGAATTCACCTTCTCAGTAAACGTTAAACCGAAATACGTGTTGCGTGCGTAGTCGAAACCAACGGTACCAGGCATGCCAGCTTTACACGGCGGACGACAGGACGCATAATATAACGGACGTACATAAATCTATGTGCCAGTCAACAATGTGCATAAATACTAGCCCCTTGCAACGCGGTCTGCCCGGCGAATAGGTAGGCGATGGTGGTGTAGTAGGTAACGTCGGGGGTTCCCGGAGAGCCACGGAACCGACAGTTCGGCCGAGGGATGGTTTTCGAGGGAGGAAAAGCTCCGAGTCGCGACAACACTTCCCCGACGAATTCCGAGCGAGTCTCGTGGACGAGAGACGGGTCGCCCGACGCACGTCCCTCCGCCACTCGTGGCACCTATAAATTTTCTGTTCATTTTCGGGGTTTCTTCTTGCCAGCGTAGAATGGTACGGAAATTTCGATGTGAAAAAGTATTTATAAACATAATCTAAAGGAGTACACCAGTTCGCAAGTACGGCGAAAGCAAAGAAGCTTGGAATGGAAACAAGGTGAAAGGGGGAAGGAGAAAAGAAAAGGGAAGCGGATCCTAGGGAGCTGGTCGTGCTCTCAGGAGGCATGGTTGCGTTCGTAAATACATATATACGTTTCAATCTCCGACGTAATCCCGTACGGGCGACGGTATTAGGAAAGTTTTTCCTGCCAGTACATCACGGAGCTTGCTTAGCTGGCTTACTCGCGTTCGCTCTGCTTCGCGCCACGTCTTACCCCTTCTTCGCGAATTCTTTTATTTCCCTTGACCAACACACGCGTCCACGAACCAGCCGACGTACTGCATACACACGTTGAAACTTAAGACGAACCTATCACGATCGTTGACTAAAAATCAGGAGAAACGCGAGCAACCGCTACGTAACTCCGTTTCCCGGATCCGAATCCGTTTCCTGAGTCGGGCAACGCTATCTTCCCTACCGAAGCCAGGAGCTAAAGGACACTAGGGACCGGAACACTGGTTTCGCAATCTTATCTGACCACTACGGTTCTCCTGTTCCCCATCCAGACCAGATACGAACCACACTACTTTTCTCCCTCGCCATCTCTCCTTCTCGCAACTTTTTATCCTCCATTCCTCCCTACAATCATTCGCTCTTCTCTTCGCTCTCACGGATTCGTTTTCGATCTCCCTGTTTCCAATGTCCGTCGAGACATGCGACGTCGCATCGTCGTGCCAATCTGCTGAGCGCCTCTCCGCCGAACTCGTAAATACAGCGCCAGATACCCGGGGACATCGGCTAATATTCGAAGAGGCGTAGTAACCGTGGAGGTGCACCTGTACTTTGCAGGTGAATCATCTTCCTTTTTTTCTCTCTTGTCTTTCTTTCTATCACCCGTTGGATGTCCTCTCTCTCTCTCTCTCTCGAACTAACTCCCGGGTCAACTTCCACCACCAACGACGACTAGTGTACAATATTTATATTATCCCAACAGGACACTCTCGGGTAACACAGACATGATTGCAATCCCGTTCATATATCTTTGGCTATACGGCCGCGCGCGAGTCTACGCTACGCTGGGGACGTATCAAAACCGGCGGCCACCTTGCACGAGAACAGGGACGACATCGTCATAATATTTTCAGATAAACCTACGATTTCTCTCATACCAGCCAACGGCTGATCTCTTGCTCTTCTTTTCCTTGACAAGCAGCAGAGACGACATTTTGTCTCTTTTGGCACAAATTATTATCAATCCTTTTTATTAGAAGAAAAAGCAAAGCATAGTATATGTATAAGTATAGAACATGTTACTTATATGTAGAAATACAAATTATGAAATGTATAAGGCAGTCTAAAGCAATCTCTTTGGCCTGAATTTTTATAAATAAAAACGAACACTTAATTTCATAGTAGCAATATCTATACGTTCTTTGAACAAATTATACAGATTTACATTTGAAAATGCATTAAAAGAAGTTCCATATCGGAGCCTGTTATGTCGAATTATGATAAGAATCGATGTGGTTGACGATGAAATTACGAAAGTGTCCGTGTCTCGAAGGTAAAGAGTTAATGACAACAGGAATTATCTAAGCTTCGGTTGAAGAAGAGAATCCGCGCAGAAAGGAGAGCGCGCACTTGGGTTCGGGGGGTGGTAAATGAGGCGGAGAGCCAATCGTTTCATTGCATCAATAGTCGTAGCGAAGTTATACCAACTTTCTTGATAAATCCCGCTTACTTTGCGCCATAACATAACTTTACAGAATCGGAACCACGGCCATGGAAGAATTGCGATTCGTAACTTTAGATGAGGTCCCCCGTTACGATGCTTCTTCCTCTTTCCTTCTTCCCGTCCTCTTTAATCGTATTACCCCGCCGCTCGGGGTATCCGCGCCTCGCGCTGCTTCGGTATAGGAATTTCCCTACGAGTCCCGCTTCCGCCGGATTTCGAGGCAAAGTCTGCCGGGAAGGATTCTCGCTGCCGGTTACGACCATCTTAACTCCGGCGTCGAACGTCCTTTGCGGTTCCTCGTCGGCGGCAGTGGCCCCGTAATCCGCGGAGTTTGGTTGTATCGGATAGATGAAGAGCGATCGATCCGGAGCGAATATTTGATACGGAATGCGTTGATCTTACGGTGACCAGCCAAATTTTTCGTTTCCGAAAGGGAGCACGCGAGATGAAAAGAGAAAAGCGGACGGTCGACACCGGTCAGCCGGTCCTTCTTAACGAACGAGTCGGGAAAACGAGTCGAACATGTCGGAAGCATTGATCGTTTGCGGAGCGCGGCGTTCCTCGCCGGAATTCCAGCCGCTCGCTTCAGAATTTCCATTCCGACGCACGACGTTCGCCACCGCGAAGAGGGCTTTCGGCAAATTGGCATTCTTCTTTCGGAACGGAACGACGGTGAATGCGAGAGCGGCGGGCTGGTTTGACGTTCGCCGGGCTCCTTTGAACGAGAGATCCTGGACATCGCATCCGAGTGAAGTGATCTCCGGCTGCCACCAACAGTTCCCTCTTCCTTTCCCCGGCTACCTTTGGCACCAAACGCTGCCGTCACCAACCCTGCCTGCACCGTTATCCTCTTTCTTTCTCTTCCTCGTTGCCCGTTTCTCGGCCTCTATCTCATCCTCTTGGACGCCCCTCTCCGCCACTTACTCCGCGCTTTTCCGTGACCGGCGTCGCGTCGTCCTCCCTGTCTTCTCCCCCGCCCCGGCCAGATCTCGCTCCTGCTCGTTTACACGGCCTCTCTTCTATCGCCGTTCACGATGGCATTGTGCACGACTAATTAGTCGAAGCGCGAGATCGTGGAGCGAACGGCTTTAATTAACATTCCTGACTCGCCCACCATCGCCGGCTTCTCGGAAGGGCAAATTGAAGGCTGTAAATGTCGAGAGAATCGTCCGAACGGTACCGATGGTCCTGCGTATTCACCCATAGCCATCCCGAAATTAGACTTCACTCAGCACGATCCGCGGCAGCGACAATTTTTCCCGCCTAATGTCGTCTCTATCTAACTTCCTTCGAAATCTTCTCATTTCAGTGAAACAGATGCTTTCTTTTCTTTTTTCTATCACGAAATCCTTGATCACATCAAATGTCGAAACGAGTATCTCCATTTGTTTCCTCGTGTTAACTCGTCGACGATGGATCGTGTCGAACGCGAAAGGTTAATTTTACGCGTATAATTGGTATCCGACCGATCGATCTGCTACTACGCCCTCCATCCTTCTGGGAAGGTGGTGAAACGTCGTCTAAGTCATCTCATTCGTCTTCGGTAAGATAGTCGAGAGAGAAGATCATCGATTCCGACGGTGGGGCTAAGGAAAATTAAATGACGCAGACCCCCGTTGAAGGGAGTTATTTGTCACAGTGGCTGATGTACCGCTCTCCTTCCGTTGCCTCGACTGTTTGCAAACACTGTATCTCTCTCTCTCTCTCTCTCTCTCTCTCTCTCTCTTTCTCTTTCTCTCTCTACCTCGTTTCCCTTTTCATCGGTGTCGGCGGTTTCGTTGCTTAACCTAACCGCAACGCTATTTGTAACGCGTCCATTAGGTCGATCGTTCCCTCTTAATCCTGGTCACTTCTTTATACGCAATCGTATACCTCTTCATCCAAATAGATACGTCGCGAGTCATTGCAAGGCTGAAATCCGAGAAAAATTTGCGCAATCGTTTCCGGACATTTTCAATTTTAAATTAATTCCACATACACAGAGCGTATCAGTGAGAAGTACCATTTAAAATTATCGACTTTATGACATAATCTATAATCGATCAAGCTTCTTCAAGTAATGCATGATCCTTTTATTTTTCATCTTCTTCTAGATCCCGTTCTTTTTTCACCTTGCTCACGGAAAGAGTAGCGAGTCAAATTCCTGGAGCGCGGGAGAAAGTCTAAGGATGGGGGCGAGAGCGAAGCGGGGTGGTCGGTATACCCCCCCAGTTTCAACCCCCGCTCGCGATAACTTTTTCCTTCTCCGCTTGTACCGTGCTCGAATTTATGCCGGACGGAGAATTAATGCGTGACAGATTTGTAGTTATTACGAGAGGAGGCGGAGGAGGTCGGATGGAAAGAGTAGGAAGACGAGTGGCCCGGACTCCTCACTCAGCCCCAGGGAATGAAAA
Organism: Ceratina calcarata; assembly: GCF_001652005.2. Classification (NCBI taxonomy): domain Eukaryota; kingdom Metazoa; phylum Arthropoda; class Insecta; order Hymenoptera; family Apidae; genus Ceratina; species Ceratina calcarata. Next base: position 417,540 of record NW_017136308.1, on the reverse strand, counting down.
GGCGAAAGAGAGACGCTGGACGGACGGAGGGGCGGAACGAGAAGGAGGGAAAGAGGAAGGAGGAGCCGGGCGTTCGTGGAAAAGGAGCGAGAACGATCGCGAAGAAAGAGCGCGTTCAGGGGTAGGAGAGCGAGACGGTGCGAAGGCACGAAGGTTTCACAGGGCATCGGAGGCATAACCGGGCAAGGCAACCGAGCATTCAAGCAGCGACGGCAGCGGAAGTGAGCCCATTACTTATTATAACTGCCTGGCGAGCGAGCGAGCGAGCGAGCGCCCGTCAAGCATCCATCATCGCGACGAATGGCCTCGCTGCCAATAACATCCGCCGTCATCGCCAACTTTTCGCGGTCTTCCTTGCTTGCTTGCTTGCACTTGCTCGCTCGCTATCTTCGTCCGTGTTGCTGCACATCTGCTCAATCATCCGGCGAGCCCGACAGTCTCTACTTCACGCTCGGCAATTTTATCCTTCGAGCGGTCCGCGATCGGCGAGCGATACGTTGGGAACGAAAGCTAACTAGCGAAACGGCCAATCGAAACAATCACTTATCTACTTTACGAGGAAGACATAATTATAATAAGCTTCCTCTGGTTTAATCGAAACACGCGATAATCAGGGGAGGATATACGAGCGCGCCGGAAAATTCGTAATTTTGACGTCGGCCCGTTTATGCGGGGGAATATCAGAGATTCGGGGTGGGTACGTCCGACGGTTGTGGTGCATATTCAACTGCAGTCCGTTTCGCCGGGCATATGGCACGTCGTATCTCAACGTAGTCAGCCGGACAGTCCGAGTGACTCATGGCGGATTACCGTGATTGCTTGTTTATGGTCATTAACATCCTCGTGGCCCCATAACTACCGCATGGCGTCCCATTCCATCAACGAGCGTCACCGTAGGTGTTGCACCATACGCACGCGTGTGCGTATACACGCGCAAATCTCTATCGAGCGGCACGTTCAAATCAGGCGCGAACTTCTCGCAAGGCTCTCTACCACGGCTCGTCGTATCCGCCGTCAGTCAAAAAGAAGGGACAGATTCTTTTCATTAAATAAACCGAATGACGGTACTCGTTCAATGAGTAAATAGTGGGACAACCGAAAACATACATATATAAAATCGCGTTCGAGCAATTAGTATCGAGCGGATGGGATCGCGGGTGACTAGCGCGTGGCTGTTTAGCGGTGCTGATTGATGGAAACGGCTCCTCCTAGAGCAACTGCTACCCACCAACGGCAATTATACCTGCTACACGCATTGTGTCGTTCCCGACACATAGATCGCCGAGCTCGTTCGGCTCGGCTCGGCTCGGTGGCCAGTAACGTTAATACGATCCTGGGATGCGTAACTCGCGTCACCCCGCAACGCCGGTATCGGCATCGGCACCGGCACGGACACGGACATGGACATCAACATCCACATCGACATCGGCATACATAGATGTCGACATCGACCATCGATACCGTCAACCAACGTCCGCTGCCGTTCTCGCCGCTGCCATACCACCGGCGCCGCCACCGCCAGCTCGCCGCCGACGCCACTGCCACCCCTTGATTGCCTCATTGGATCGCATTATGTCGGCGCCATTATCATAATTCAGGGATTTTTCACAGCCGTCCCACAGAGCGCACGAGCTTTGGCTCGAGGCCCGGTCACCCGCCGAGGGGGACACGTGCCGATCGATGCCCGCCGAGTCGCGAGCTGCCTTTGCCTTTCAACTTCCGTTTCGCTCAGTTTCTTTGAGCTCGTCGGATCGATGCGTTACACCGATTGCAATTCTCTACCTTTTATTGTTTTCCTGATAACGAAACATTGTTCGCGACATGTGTAACCCACTCGCTCGAAGCGAACCGATCGTATATATTTATATTAATATTATAGTATATTTAATTAATGAATCGACCATGGTTTTTCGAACGAAAGTTACTTAGCCATACGTAATCTTGAAGATGGGATTCGTATGAGAAGACGGACGTTGACGTCGCGCTGCGTTGTATCCTCTGCAACGTCAACCGGTGTTGGATTCATGTGTACGCGCGTCTCACGGACGCGAGCGCGGGGTAACACGGTATAATATGATAATAACGCCCACCGCGTGCAGGTAGATAGGTATAATTGTCGAGCATAACTCAAGGCGGAGCGCTCTGGACGTCCGTGATGTACGCTTGGGTATGGTGAAGCGATTGCGAGTCTACCTCGTACTGGAACCTACCGGTCAACCTAGTATCCCAAGATGCGTCACACAAACGTCGACGGAGATAAGGACGGACACGTGGTTACTTAACTTAATGTTAGTACGCAACGTGAAATCTGTCAGAAGTTTACATGCGGACGAGATGGATACATGGAACGATCAAATCTGTAACCAATTCTAAAACGATGAATCGATGATCGAATGGAAAGAAGGGTGGGAGCGAAGAAATCAAGGACAGCAAGGTGGGATGAACAAGATGGGATGAGAACGAGCGAGCTAACTGCAGTGAGCACAGTCACTGGTACGCAACGTGGCGCACCAAGTGCGAGTATTAGAGCGATTGACTGCCGGACGTAGCCCGTACGTGCCGGCCGGTAACACGTGTAACATACTGCCACCATGCATCTCTCTTTCACCCACCCTCTCTCCCTCTCTCGCTTCCCCTCTCTCCGCACGTTTACCGCGTTTATGTGCGTGGAATCGAGAACGATAGCCATCGCGAAGCGTCCACACAACCGACACGCTCCATCAACCTTTTCGGCTGCGACGCAACTATTTCAAGAAGAATAGACTTCGGACACGAGGAAGGGGAAATTAAATAATAAAAATAGACGATTGTTCTGCGATTAAAATGCGAGCGATAAAGGGGGAATAGAGGACGGCGGGACGTACGCCGGTAAGTCTGTAGGTACGTAGGTGGTTTATAGCGATGCGACAGAAATGTAAATGCGATATCGTCCAAGGAGTCCGCGGTATAAATCTTGCGTTAATGCGTGGAGCGAGCGACACGCCGCGCGCCGTTGGCTACGAGAACGGGTCGCTCGGAGAAAGATTGGAAGGGAAAAGCGAGAACGGGATACAGAAGAAAAGAGGGACTACGTCGTGGCGTTCATTAGGAATCCCTCCCAACTCCCTTGGCCCGTCCGCCACCCCCGCCTGCCGAATCGGAGCAAAGTAGAGAGTGCGGAGAGATCGAGAAAGAGAATTAGAGTGAATAAGAAAGAGAGGGTGAACGCGAAAGAGAAAGACGATCGAAGAGAGAAGGATAGGAAAGTACGGGAGCGAGGTGGAAGGATGAGGGAGCTGCGATAGATCACACGGGCGGCAGCGCTCCTTCGAAAAACATCCATAAAACGCAGTAGGGCGGACTCAGCGACAATAAACTCTACATATAAATCTTGTCCTGTGACGCTGTGATACGCTGATGGCGAGCACGATAATCTCCGAGAATGCGGGCTCCTCCTCTCCTCCCTCAATTCCGACTCCTCTCTCCTCGTCTTCTTCCTACTTCTTCTTCCACCATACTCTCGATTCCTCTGTCTCGCCCTCACCTTCCGCGAACGCGTCTTCGTTTCGTTTTCATCGTCAACGTCCCAGTCGACATTTAAATTTCTTTCCGTCTCGCTTCTTTGCGTCGCATCCACACCTCGAGGTCGTTGTTACTAGCTCGCGATCGTCCTCGTGAATTTTATGCAATTTGTTTCGCGAGATGTTAGAGTCTACAGGACGAAGAAAAATTAAAAGGCGTAAAAGGAACACGGATGGACAAGGACGAGGAAAGGAAGCGGCGATTAATCTAGTTTTGTCACGCAGAAACGAAATCGAAGCCGTTTACGGCAACGAAGAATCGTTGCTCCTTTAGCTGGCCGGCGTAACTCGGAATTAAAGTCTCAGTCGGCAGCAGCCCCTTGGTTTGTCCCTGGCCTCGTTCACCCTCGGCCGTTCTTCCACGGCATCCCTCTACTTCTTCGTCGAGCCTCGGCGCGGTACGGCGTATCTTCGACCGTAATTCACCTCCCAGCGCTTGCTCGCCGCTCCCTAAATGCTTCTAACTCCTATTCCTTTGGCGGAATCGAACAATGGCGCGTGAAATTTCAACTTTGAGCCTTCTCTTCCCTCCCAGCTTCAATCTTCCCTCTTCTATCGTTCATTCCGCCACGCTAGTCTCTCTCTATTCCGCTTTTTCTCTCTCTCGCTCTCTCTCTCTCTCTTTGCCATCAGATTTTCCTCCCTCCACCTTATGGGTGCCCCCACCTGCGTAAGATCTCTCGTTCGCGTAATTTAATTATTCACTCGAGAGCCAAACTCGCCGAATCTTGGCCGACTACCGTTCGTTTGGCCGTCTCGTCCGCATCCGGTTGTTAACTCGGTCGCGAAGCCCTGATTCCGATATCGTTCCTTCCCCGGATTCAAAAAACTACATGGTGAAACGAGCTGAGATCTTCGTTCCAGCGGTATCTCTTCCCGGTAGCGTGCCACGTAAATCTTTGTTGCTGCTTAATCGCAAGAACGACTCTCCCGGCAAGCTGTCCTCCGGTGGATAGATAAACGCGATCCAGACGCGACGTTCTTTCCCTTCGCGACGCGGCGCGTCTTCGCCTTTTGTTCATTTCTTTCCGGTAGCTATTTTATCGGTGTTTTTATCGAGAGAATTCGAACGGAGTCCGACCGATTCGCAGAGCATGGTAATCAGCGGTTTCAAGTTTCTCCGCTACAGAGGCCGATACCACGTTCTCGGGGTATAGTACATGCAAATACATCCCGCGAACACCTCCGTGCCGGGTGTTGAAGCGTTACGCTGTCGTCGTCTCTTCCGTGATGAACGTCAACCGAAGCGAACGGAACGGTATACGTCGATAATCAACGTAGCCCGTCTAGGCGTCGCCGCGGTTAAGGCAAGATGGATTTGTCACGCATCGCTGTCGTTTAACCGATAAAGTGACGGGAGTCAGCCGATGGCACGAGGTGCTAACTAGACAGAGCGGCACTCAATTACTACCGTCAGACCTCGTGTAGTTTAACTCATCTACCCCATTCTGGCGAGTCCTCCTCTCCACCTGCCTTCCCCTCGGCTAAACACTTTACGAGCAGCTTGCCTACGCGTCGCGCGCGATCAGCGTCGTCCTTCCAACGACTCTTATCGAAAATGGCAGCGCGTTAACGGAGTGTACCGTACCGACGCGCGTACCAACGATACTAATACGCGTTCGTCCCCTGTTCACCGTACACCGCATCATTACGTTCTCGGGAATACGCGATACTTCTATACCTTCTTCGCTGCCTTCCTCTGATACCGCCGTACATCGGAAAACTTACCCCCCTCTAACGCTGGGCGCTACCGTTTTCGTTATCTTTCCGGCCAATTACCGATCATTCGTCGATCCTTCGCTTCGGTCGGACTTCTTTTTCCAGAGTCCTTGCTGCGGATCGCTGATGCTCGAAGAAGCTTCGCCGCGAAATCGATGGATTCCTTTCCCCGTTCGTTCGCATACATACATATACATGCGCACATATCTTGCAAATTTTTTACCAGTCAGTATACGATACGCGGAGCGGCATAGACGCGGCACCGTGTTGCGGTGCGATGCGAAACAAATTTGTCGAGAGCGCGTTCGGCGATAAGCAACGGTTCGAAGATTTCTCCGAGGAATTTGCGGATACGTCGGTATTCGTACTCCCTCGGAGGACCCGGCGCGATTCCTGCCTTTCATCGCGAGATCATGCAAGGAAAATTGGATGCGAAACATTCGACCAGACCGATTCCAGTCTCTTTCCCTTTCCCTGCCCCGCGTGGTAAGATTTTGTTACAGCGCCACGGCTCCCGACACTATCCGCGATATTCCCGTTTCCTACGGGGTGTGCTACCTCTTCGGGATCAACGGCAAAACGTATGGTTATTTACGTTGGATTCCTCCTTGCAGCCGGCAATTACCGGCAGCCGTGCTTTCGGCCCCGACAACGCGTACGCGTTGCCCGTTCCTACAGACAACGAAATAATCAATAAACAACACGTGTAGATAACAATCGTGGGATGGAAACCCTCTATTTTCCAGAATGGTCGTTGTAATTGCCGTACGTGTTTCGAGGAGGAGTTTCCCCTCCTCTCCTCTATCGCGAAATCGTGTCGCGTGCAAGCGTTCTGCACCTTCGCGTTTCCTCGTCGAACCCCTTCCTGGGATATCCGACGAGGACGGAAGATCGTGAGCCTCTTCTTCGAAATTTTTTAATACTTCGTTCGTTATCTTGTTGCCGCACCAGTGGCGAGTCCGTTTCTTCGCGACAACTACACGCAATGGAGATCGCGTAGCGATGCGATGGTAGCGCAGCGCACAGACGAGGTAAAACGGCTCAGGGGTGCTCGAGGGGTAGCGAGTAGTCAGCACGACTGAGATCGGATGCAAATACAAGGGAAACCTCGAAACTTAGCGCCAGCTAATTACAATCTTGACTTCACCCTTGAGCTTCATAACGGCTAACGGCTCCGCCATGCTTGCCTTACCAACTTTTTGGCTTATTGTCCTTACGTACTGGCCACGGGGGATGTCTGACCCGCGTCTATCCCATCCTACCAACTCCCGTCGATCCTCCAGCTACCACATCGCCGACTTTTACTTTGGATGTGTACGTACTTTTGAACAGTTGCTTATTTTACAGTTCTTAACTTGCGCATCGCGAAATGTAGAGGTAGGTGATGACTGAAAAATTAATCCTTTCCTCCCGGCGCGTCTGCGAAAAAATAATATATTCCCCATTCTGTAACTGACATACATTGTTGACAACTAGTACACACATACAGAACGCACGATTACATCTTCTGTTCCATTAAACACGTAGCGTAATTTATGTTAGCAATTAAAATTCTTGTTTGAAAATAACGTAAAAACGTAATGTAACGTAACACATAATATGGGGCGTATATTCTCTTCGTGTCCATATGACAATTTTTCGGAAGCGCACGTACGCGCTCTAAAACGCGTCAGTTTGAAAATGTATGACAGCTACAAGCCCACCTCAAATCGCAGCTTTTATCTGATAGAAACAGTGATGAATACGACTGTGCTCTACTTTCTCTCGTACAGTGATCTATGAATATTCAGTACGACCTGGCTACATAATTACGATGATGAATCGACTACGTCGTTGCAATTGATCGAAATCAGTTTGCAGATTTTGTACACGATAATATTATTTTTCGTTAAATATTTTTTTTCAGACGTTACAGAATCCTCCTGTGTAGGTTTTCCACGACGAAAGTTTTCGTAGCAGCGCTTGCGCGACTTCGAGTAGCTTCTGTCCAAGGGAAGACGAGACAGCAAGCTGACGGGACAGCCGGTCCACTTAAAATCGATACCGAGCTGCAGCCGTCTCCGTCGCGTGCAATTCCTATGCAAATGAATTGCACCGACACCAGCGTTACGCGAACCTTGTCTGGGATTGATTTTTCGAAAGTTTCCAAGCGCGCCGCGGCCAGCCTTTGCTACCAGCAAAGACGCTCGTTGATTTCGGCGATCCGGGTACCTGATATACGACTGACGATAGACAGGGAAGAAGACAAGATCTAGATGGAAGACATGACTGTACACGTGTGTGAGAGAAAAGGAAAGAACTTATCATATTATTATTCCGAGTGATGATTACAACACGCGCAACCACGGTTTCGCTAATTATCCGGACCATGATGGATCGTTTCCGTACGGAAGGCATGTACCCAAACAATACTTAGTTATTTCCATTAAGGGGCTAGAACAGAGATCGTAACACCTAGGCGCAATGATAATTAATCACTCGCGTTATTCGTGGACAAAGTTCGTTTAAGAGACGATCACCTCGAAGTCCGAGGTACCTAGCACAGAATCGTTTACTTTTCATTTACAATATGTGCTCTGTGTAATCGAGAAAAAGGAAATTGACAAAAATTTCAAGAAAAACGTTTCCCCGTATTAAAAGGTAGAGAATACTAGAAAAGGCGAGTAAGAAAGCTACCAAAGGTCATCACTGCGGCAACGTAGCTGCATATTTATTATTGCATTGCTACGAGCAGTCCTACCAGAGTTCGGTTGTACGCTAATGAAACGTAGTAGAAATATCTTGGTCGTTTAATTAGAAGCAATAAACGGAGAGGAGTTCAATTGTCTGGTACTCGCAGGGTAAGGCTCCCCGTATGTACCCAAGTCGTATCGCCCATCTAGCGAACATCGCGCGGCAGCTTCTCTCTCAAGGAGCTTCTTCCGTATCCAACTCATAACCTCCAAGGTACGGTGCCCCCCCCCCTCCTCGCGCCGGTTTTCCTAAGACTCTCGTTCCCCTATTCCCGTTCCTTCTAAACCACCCACCGGAGCGCCGGTACCTTTTCGCCCACGGTTTCTATCTCTTTAGCTTCGTTCCGTGGTGCACGCGCCCCGGCTTTAGAGGGTCCACGCGCGAACCTTCTCTTGTATAATTCCAGGAGGATACTTCCAATATTTAATGCTCTGCTTCTCTTCGAACGAGAAACTACACAGAGAACCGAGAGACCGGGGGCAAACGGGTATAGAACGCGTCTACGTGTCGGCGACGCGCGATAAGTACGTGCTACCACGATTAAGATTTCACGAGAACCGACCGAGATCCTGGCGAGTGTCGTTCATTCGATATGCACAAACAACCGTGTGACGCGAGACTTGGTTACGGTCCCGGTCGAAAGGAAGTTTGTCGTCTCGTAGCCTATTAAGATTTTCGGAAACCGACGGCCAACCACCACCGATCGTGCATACTTCAGTTCCGGGACTTTATTCGTTGTTCTCGACGAAAGCACAGAAGGAACCAAAAATAATTGTATTACCAAAATTGTTTTCAATAAATTATAGACTACACAGTGAACATATTGGGCTTTTATATTTTATATTTTACCTTTGCTTTTGCATTAAAGAATGCGGTCTAAGCGGAATCTTCCATGCACAGGAGATTAGGGCGCAGTTTTTGTATACTCAAGAAGTAGAAAAGGTATGCATGTTTGGGGACGCGGAAGCCACTGGATGCGAGGTGACAGTATAGAGTAATTTCACTCCTCTCAAAGGAGAAGACAGAAAAGACACTCCCCTTGTGTAGAAGGGAGAGGGAGAATATGTGTACGTGTGCACACGAGTATATCTTGCGCGACCGGGAGAAGCAGAGAGAGGCAGAGAGAAGTGCCCTAGATCACCGGACGTCTAGCAGCGGAGCTGTGAGTGCAGATAAGGACCGCCACGGCGACGGCCAAGATGGACGGCCGACCGGTCTCAGCACTAGCCGGGCTTTCTACTCGGCTACCACGTCGCTACCGAGCGAGGATCTCCTCTGCCTGCTGTCCCCTTACCCCCAGAAGCTTCCTGGGGATCCTTATTTATACGCCGTCGGCCCAGACTAACGCCCATTGTCCCATTTCACCCCCGGGGTAATCTGCCGGACGCAAATCTAAGGCCCTGATCCTGCGGGCTACCGCGAAAATCTATGACGCCTTTAATTTACACGCACCTCGACCCGTTACACCCCAACCTCGTTGTCGTCCTCCTCGCTGTCGTCGACGACGCTGTTGGCGATATCTTCCTTCCCTATTTTCTCTTTCTTTTATAGTCTCTTTGAGAAAACTGTTCGTTTGGTTAAAAGAAATGATCAATAGAATCAGTGTGATACAACAAATTTGTATCGGAGTACGATACGTATCTACATAGTTGGTAGCTTGGTGTTCATCCGCGAGGGAAATTGAACTTGAGCAGGTTCCACGGAATCGAAGGTTGGGCGGAGACGGAGGGTGTGGGCCAAATATTAACGTCGTGCGCGATAATTGCGAAGTAGATTGTAGGAAGGGCGGATTTCGCAGCGCGATCGGACAAACCCAGGGTCCTCGTGCCCGATAACATCTCGTCCTCTCCATAAATATGTCGCAGCGAGCTTAACCCCCTCGCCTATCTGCCGGGTACGAAGTAGGGGAAGCATTAATGTCAAACCGAGACAGGAATTATGGCTCCCCCGTCAGTTCTCAATGAATCGAACGTTTTCGGTGGGAAATCCAGCCTGAAAACGAACTTTGCTCGCACGAGCGAGTAACGAAACGTCCGCCGATATCGCCCTTTGATCTTTGATATTTTTTACTTAGATTCAAGCCGTCCTCGATCGATTAGAACGGACCAGCCCGGTCGAGGCCGAAACTCGTGAATTCAACGGAACTACGGATGTAAATGCGACGTAACGGGACGCGACTCTCGGATATCCGCAGGAAATACAAAGGCGCCGATGCGACACGGTTTAAGTATTTGTCGCAAATACAAATACCCTGTCTCTCGATGGTTTCTCGTAGGTGATACAAATAACGCAATCAGTATGCAGAAGGTTCATGCATATTTCAGAGAGGGGGCCGCGGCGGAGCGGCCGGTGCTAAGAAGGGTTTATGACGGGGGTTGATCCGAGGATCCCCATCAAACCGCACCAGTCTCAATATCGAGCTAAGCGGCCAGAGAACGACGAACGGCCAGGGGAGACGTACCTCTTAACTCCTGCAAACTCATTACAATAAATCAAGCTTTGTTCTTCGCATAGAGCAATGCTTGGTTAAATTCCGCGTTCGCTCACTCGCGCCAACCCTTTCCAACCCTCTCCATTACTGTTATTCACCCCTTTGGCGTGCTTGTATTCTCCGATTTCGCACCTTCTTCCAGTGCCTCTCTGACCTTTACTGGCGGAAATACATATGTACACATTACGCGGATAATCCGTTGCTCGAAGAACAGCACGCTCCGTGACTTTGAGGCGGGAAATCCGTGACTCGTAGCTACGGGATACGAGAGGATATCAAGCAGCTGGTGCATTCTGCGGGACTCCACGTGCTACAGGCGTCGACGTTGACTAATGACGGCGTAACGGTGAGATAGAGGGTAAGAAGAGAGAAACAGAGAGACAGACAGGGGGTGGCGTAGGGTGCAGCGTGCGGCACGAGGGTGAGACGAGTTAGAGGGAAAGAGAACGACAAGGTTAGGGGTAGCTCTAGCGGGCGAGAGAGGAGAGAGACAGAGAGCGAGACAGAGGAAAGGGGTCAGAGGGAATAAGAGGGGGAGGGGAATGCAGGAGGGCCAGACAGCGCGCCCTGGAACAGAAAATTCACCCAAGTTCACGCGACCTGTTGCACCCCCTAGCTCACCGTTTAACCTATAACCTGCCCGCCAAACATGGGTTTAACCTCGCCTTATCGCGTTATCGAACTGCTTGGACCGCTATCACCATCGCAGGCTCGTCCTCGGGTTCCGACTTTGCATTTTTCGTCACGCTTCAGACGCACTTCGAAACGCAATTCCAAGTCATTCGTGAACGATCATCGCATGTATTCGGAACCGCAGAACGAACGTGGTAACGCGGTAAACATGGTAACTCGAAAGAAGATCGAACGCAATGCAGAGGTGGGACGCGTATTCAGTGTAGACGTTAATTAACCCTACGAAATACCGACCGCTCGTTACTCGTCGGTGTAGATCGATTCGCGCGACCCGAACGCTGACGAGCAACGAGTACATCGAACGGAAAGCAAATTAAATTCGGCGACCGCGTAAACGCGATTACCAAACGTCCCGGCAAAAATATCAATCGAACGTGTAATACTGCTTAACGAGTGTACCCTTTAATGAATCGATATTTACGACGACCCGGAAAACGTTCCGCCCATTCCGATTCGTACGGCGTGAGAAATTTTGAGAAATTCGGTTCTCTTAAAACGTCTTCCTTGGTTTGCCGTTCATTATCTTCACCGGTGTTCCATCTCGAGCTGGAGGTGCTCTATTACGTACAGTATCAATCCGCAACGACGTACCTAAGAATATTGGACACGCCTTCTACGTGCTCTTCCTTATTGGCCATTCTTCCCAATGCGACGCGACGTCGATTTCGAATTCGTTCTACCAATTATCGCAATGCTGCCTCACGGAAACGTTTCTACGAATTTCGTTCTCGGATTCTATGCGGTTAGTTTTGATCGAATCGGCAACGGTTGCGGAACGGCAGAAGAACCCGAGGGCGAATCCTTTTAAAAGCAACTCGGCTTGCTCTCACGCGAGTTGATGAATATTCATGTAGCTATATAATAACATTTTTGAGCCACTGTTTAGCTAATCCTCCGGACTCATTTATTGTCGGTGGCAAGGACAGCAATAATTCTTGAAAACGTTCCAACGGCGTTACTATTATGCGAATAAATACCGTGGGATTAAGCAAGACGGGGCAAGGCGTAGAAGTGCTTGCTAGCGATGCATTTTACAGAAACAAACGTACTTGGTTAGTTGCTGCTGGCTTTAGAATTTTTCGTTTCTAGTTTTGATTTTCTCAATGTAGAATTTCAACATTTCATCGATCTTAAGAATAATGAGGATCACTCTCAATTTTTTATACACTTACGTATTTACTTATACACGGTAATATTTTAATAATGATACATTTGCTGTTTTAAGTCGGTTCAGCATCGACGAGTGTTTTGCTTTCTATTTCTTACGTCGATGGCAATATATTCAAGAAGGCGTAAAAGATTGCAGAGTTTTTCGCGTGACACAAAGTCCCATAAGGCTGCCACTCTTTAGTAATCCCTCCTCGGTGGCATCGCGATGGTATTTTAATAATTGAATTTTATTACTATTCATATTAAATTACCTACAAGTTTATTCTGACACTCTGAAATATCTTTCGATAAGAGAAAATACGATAATCACACGGATAACTAATCAGTCGATCATCCATCTATATGTCGAGAAACTACCTGCAATTGGGTGGGCAAATTGTGATCACGCGCGTAGTCATTTGATTCCGTTTCCGTTCCTATTTCCCGTTCCTCTTTCCGTCTCCAAGCCCAACTAAATTGTCGCGAGTTCTTGGCAAACGACGCCCGCCATTTCTTTCTTTGCGCCAACATCGCAAACCTTCAAGTTAATCCACATCCAGATTTCGTTAATGGGAAGACACATCGGAAAGTCGTCGGTAAACTGTGCTCTGTTTCCGTCTCCCAACGAAACCCGACCCTTTCCCCGGTTCGGTTTTTGGCCCGCGTACCAAGCAGCCTATGTATGTACGTAGGTATAGACTACGAAACAAAGGTCACGTCTCTTCGTTTAATGTTACCGCAGCCGAGTCTTGGAGAGATTATAATAATCTAGGTTTACGTAGCATCTCTTGAGCTGGTTAATTTGAGAAGGAAACTTGCGTCGTCCGTGGATTTCGCGAATCTCGTTCCCTCGACCCCACCGAATATCTAGATATCCTACCACGTTTGCTTCCCGACTCTCGGAATTTCAACTTCCGAGTCCACGGGCGCACCCGGCGACGATTTGACGGAAATCGTTTAAATTTACGAAGGCCTCGGCGAGAGGAGCGCTCGCGTCTTTCGGTCCATTGGCCCGACAAGATGATGTAGATTCGTTCCGTGTGCTCGGCACACGTCCCGGCGGAGAAGACTGTCGCCGTTTCACGGGAACGTTCGTTTCGCGAGACGACAGACGATGATTTGTGGTCGGTCTCGGCCGCGAGCGGTTTCCCGATTTTTATGTAAGAAGGCCATGTTCCTCACGGTGCCCGGAGGATTCTGTACTCCCGGCCGATCGTAAATTACAAGGAAAACGTTTCGAGGTCTAGCTCGTACGACTCACCTGCGCCCTTTCCAATCGGTCGCCGCATTTTTTCTGATAGGTAAATAAAAAATCAACTAGACACAGTTCCTATAACACCGGTCCTGGTACAATACGAGAGGAATCGTGTTTAATACAAAGCGGGAGACAATCTTTTTTCTCTACCAAGTTTTCTATTTGAAAGCTCGATACGTCGCGTCGCGCAACACGTTGCAAGCCGTGTTCTGCGCTACGGGAAGTTCGAGCAGAGTTTAAGCTGCCATGCCGCCATGGCTGCATCAGGGGACGACGACGACGACGACGACGACGACGACGACGACGACGTAACCAAGAACGGGGCAAGTCACGCGATCAGGTGATATGTGTCAGGTCCACAATACTCGGGCGCGACTCTGCTAAGTAAATGTTATTTCCGCCGGTGCATAATTGTGACTGGGTCGAGAAACGAGGAACGAGAAACGTCGTGACGTAAACATTAAGAACGGCTGGAGGCAGGCCCAGGTCGCAAGGTGCTGGGCGAAAGTTCTCTTTCCTGATTATAACGAATCCTCAAGTTTCTGCATGCGACTGTGAATGGTTCTTCCATTATTGTAACTTAGTTTTCGCTTAAAATATGATTTCTGGCCAGGATTATGCAGGGATAAAAATCGAAATAATTTTTCAGTTTCATACATTTGAAATGAAACGGAAATGAAACGTTGCGATCAAGTCTTGCACATTTCAATTAATGTCGTGTTAGTAGGTGTTAATTGTTTCCTATTCGTCCAGTTAATTGTCAAGCAACGTCCAACGGTAGACTTGCTTGCACGATTGACGGGGGTGGGTGTGGTGCGACGGTGGAAGGATCGGAAACGGAAAGGAAGCGCGGGTCTGTTTAGAACGACGCAGCGTAGTAGGTAATCATCCGTAGATGAAAGAGCTGTCGGAGTCCGTCGTGGTCGTGGCGAACGAAAGGGAACAGAGAAGAGAACGGCACGAAACAGAGCCACTACTCTGCCTTGGTACGTAACGCGCTCTTCCCTCTCTGCCGGCGTCCCACGCTCGTTCACTCTCTCTCTACTAGCATCCATTCTCGTTCTACCCTCGAACGGAAGGCCCCGCGGGCTGTCGTTCCCCCTCGTTCCCAACCCCACCTTCTTACCGTCCCTTTAAATTAACCGATCAATCGGGCTACGTTAACGTTTCCTTCGACATCAAACACGCGTCGCTGCTACGATAATTAATCGTCAAACTTGCTGCTACCCGTACGCGCGCGCTATGCTTGTTAGTTATTGGCAGACTAATGGAATTTTTTTCCGCAGAGGAATCGGTAATCAAAAGAGAAACGAGCGAATGAGTACGGCGCAAGAAACAGCTATTTTTTTTTTGTCACGGGATCAAAGGGAAACTGTATCTCTATGCATTCTGTATCATCGTTACATCGAGACATGTCGCGCGCGTCTGTCTATGGAATACGAAAACGTCGTGTAAGTAAAGGATCTCGATCATACAAGGACAAAATAAACGGTCTTGACAATTCTCTTTTCGATTGTAACAACTTAATTGCTTATCATTAATTCTTGTACAGATATAAGTGGTCTATAGAGAGAAAACGTGTACATCGTTCCCTGTTAAAATAACGTTACGTATATTGTAATATGTTTTATAAATAATTAATTCCATGTGCCATCGAAGAAACTAATACACGTATTAAAACGAATATTTTTGCATATCCCCGAATTTAGTACCTCTTAAGGGAGTATAATTTATAGTGCCTGTAAAGGTTGACATGGTAGCATTAAAACTGGAGAATCGATGAGACGTCCTAACTATCGAGGGAGGAAAAAGCGGATCCCTTGTAATCCTTTCCTTGTGACGTTAGTCGATATTCGCACGGAACACGGTCTTTGAAAGTAGGAACACAGAGCATCCCGCGCAAATGATAAGAGCAGGGGGTGAGCGAGAGTCAAGGGATACGAGCGGGAGGAAGAAAGGCAGTACGTACGCGTTACGTACGTGTTTAGACGCTGGCGGTTAGCAGTAGTCGTGCGGCATTCTAATTATTCAACGACGTACGGCTTACTGAAGGTCTGTGCACAAGGTACCTGCTAATAATGGCCGTCCGGCTTGCGGTTAACGTAGCTGGAGCGCGGTACTCGAGAGGTTCGTGTAATCTCTCTGTGAGAGCTCACCCTTCTCTCTGCCGGCCAAGTCGAGGGTGACAGTGCTCCTAACGCGGAGAGCACCGTAGACTCCGGCTAGCTAACGCTTCAGCCTTCTGCCTCCGCTCTTGTTGCTCTGCCCCTGCTGCTACTCTACACTCTACCACGAAACGCCGACTTCAAACGGAATCATCAAAGGTTCATCGGCTAAGAGTAATATAATTCCCTCGTTACCGTATATCTGATCCATGCAACACGCTATCTCGCTACGTCGCCCACTGTTTGCTTTCTAATGGCTCGTTAGTACGTATCACAGCCTGAACCCTAGCGAAACTCGAAGACGCGGTCGTAGAAACGAGCATCTTCTTCTTCCGCGAAATCTTGTCCTGATTCTACGTCGATTTTTTTCGTAATCCCGTTTTCAGAGCCACGCTCACGATGTTGTTTCGCATTATTCGAATCGGTCGAGACCGACTCGCTCGTGAAAAACCCAACGCTGTTCGCGTGCCTATCGTTTAATAAAAATGTTATTACGGGAGAAACGGAGAACACGAGCAGCGGCCAATAACGTTCCCAAAAGGGAAGATTGGCGTCGGACACATGCTCGAACGCGACAGACGAAGGGAGATGACACGGGCACAAGGGATATTGAGTCGATCCTCTCTCCGTCCTGCGAACAGAATACTTTTTCCCTCCTCCTTTCATTTATGTTTCTCTGCCCGGTGAGATCCGCACGGTGCGACCTGCCGTGTCCGCAACTTGTTCGAACATTCGTGGTTGCAGGTGGCAGCAGTCGCTGTTGGACAGCGACGAGATCCGGTACCGATCTCCATCCCTCAAGCCTTAAGCGATGTATAAACGTTTATCACTCGTTACTCGGCAAAATGCCATTTTATGGTATCTAATAGATTTTAGCGAGAGAATGTGACAAATTTACTGCCCGCGAATATACATGTGCATTTTATTAAAAAGAACAGCTTTTGCGTGTTTAATAACGGTATGATCAATAATGGTTCAGGATTGAAATAGCGAAAGGGTAGAATTGTGACGAAAAGATCACGTCAACCGTACCCTTCCCTTGCCGCATGGTCGTATGTTACTTTAATGTTTTAATATCGTGTCGGCACGACCATTCGAACAACGTGGTGTCTGGATCGTTATCGATGCACTTCACTCGCGTATATTCTCATGCTCCTCTTTCGTCCGCACGTTCGCAAACTTTCATCATACGTATCCGCAAAGGAAACGAAGCAAATAAGGAAAGAAAATAACAAAAATGAATCGAATGAGGATAAATAGTCTCTCGAGGAGCAAGTGTTCCCAGCAACTTCGGCAATTCGATCGATCTTGGCTTTTTTTTCTCGAACTGGACGCGAGCCTAAAAACAAATGGGCGACGAGATCCAGCGGCGCGCTCTGTCGATTTCCGTTCGTATCGATAGTTGGGTATATTGGTCGAACAGGCGCGCAATGGGAAAGGAAAAGTACACGAGTCGTCGAATTGTATTCTCGCGGCTCCTGGTTCGCGGACGATTTAACATGGGGCCGATAACGACCAGGATAAATCAGCGCCCGTCCGAACGAGGCGCGGTCCGAAATCAATAATAATGGGCAGGAGCCATTAGTAAAATTAATAAATTATGCCTCACATTATGTGCGCATTGTGAGTCGCGCGCGCTAGCACGTCGGGGTAATACGTCGTAAATCATATTAGTGAATAATCCGCATCACCATAACCAGCCGCGTGAGCAACGAGAGCGTTTCGCGCAAGGGCAAAAGTCGTTTCGATCCCCTTTCGCTTGTTTGCCAACTCTCGTGTACCGTTTTGTTCTGCGATTTGCCGATCTTTCCCGATTTCTATCTGATTACCAGCGTACAGTGGCGGTGGCAGTTATGAATTATGAGATTAAACAATGGACCGTCTCTTTCTTCTTCGATGCGTAAAATACACAGATTAGTCAAATTACATCTGGCCGGACCAATCGTCACGGTTGCGAACGTGACGGTCTATCGGCCGGTCTATCGACCAAGTTGGTCCATGTAGCCACGTTGGGTACGTATCTATCGACGAACGCATAGCTTCCTATTAGCGGAGCATTTCCTATGAACGAGATTCTAGCTTGCTTCAGCTCACCTGCTCGCACCAGCACGTTCACCACCGTTCGTGTCTCTTCACCGTTTCGCGCGGCCCCGCGCCACGCTGCATCGCGCCGTTGCGCGCCACGCCGCACCCGTGGGCGATATCGTATAAATGTGTCGTTAATTACTTACCCCGCGGCCGCGACACCACCCTTCTCTTCCTCCACCGGTGTTTCTCCTCCCTCTAACCATCTCTACCAACCTCTGTCGCTTCCGCTACCACCGCCTCTACCCTTCTACTCCACAGACCCGTCACCTCTACCGACCTGCCTTCCGACTGCACTAGTTACTCTCCTCTTCGTCTATCCGCACGCCGCTCTTCCTCTTTTCCCACCTACGATTTGCCCCTCTTACTTTCTCGCTCTGTTCCCTGCCACCACCGTCGCCACCTTCTCCTTCTCCTTCTCTTCTGTCCCTTTCACCTCACGATCTCTCTTTCTCCGCCGATTTGACCGTTCCTATCTTCTTTCCGCTATCGGCTGCCGCTAGTAGTAGTAGTAGTAGTAGCAGCAGCAGCAGCAGTACCCTCATCCTCGCCCTCGCCCACGTCCTCGTTCTCGTCCTCGTCCTCATCCTCCGCCACGTTATGGCGCCGCGTGTTAAGGAAACTAATGTTTATTTGAAAAACTAATTGAACGGGACTCTCGCGTCTACAGCCGGCAATTAAACGAGATTACTGCAGTAGCGCTCGAGCCCCCGTGGGGATTAGATAGCACAGTAAGATATGGAACGCGTAATGTTTAACTACGGCTGCCGGCAGCCCTCTGAAGCGCCGCCAATAATTAATTGTTAGCTCGATACTGCTACCGCCGCGAAAACCAGCCGATATCAAAAAATCGGAGTAACCGCGGCCAGCGCCGCCGCAGCCGAGACTCGTGGATCGTTTCGCTTCTTCCCTTTTCTCTTGTTCCAACCCCCGCCGACCGACCGATCTCGCACCTATTCCTACCCCATTCTTCTGTTCACTTCTATCCCCTCCTATCTGTTCGCTTCACTTTTCCTCTCTCTGATCTCCGCATCGTTAGCAAGCTTCGTTTCTTCGTCGTTTCGCTTTGATCACGATTCGCGTAATCTCCCAAGATGAAACTCTATGCGCCACGCCGTGTGGCCGTTTCGCGTAATTTCAAAAGCTCCGTACGCACACGAAGGCATCTACCAAGTTTCAACCACACGCCAAGGCGATTCATGTTTTACAAAACCGCAAGCTAAACCGTTTTTTAATGTACAATGTACATTTTTCTTTCGTATTACGTATACTTCATGTTCACTGATACATGTATTAATAACAAAAGGGTCTATGGTTTACATTTCACAACATACTCTTGTTCGTTCTTTTTCTTCCATCGGTTGTTCGTATAGACAAATACACGTTACGTGCGTAATTACGCCATTCGATAGTCTGTGTCGATTTCCTATTCACATCGATGCGTGTTCCTTTTTCTGAAACAAAGCGAAATGTACCTTTAGAGGATTCCACATACGCCAGCTTTCTGGTTCGCAATACCTTGCGCGTAAACAGTACGACATACTCATAAATAGAAACAGAGAGCTAGACTTGTCATCGTCACACTTCCTTTTCAACTATTCGATTAAATAATCAATCATGTCGAATTTAATTTCGCTAATTATCTGTACCTTCTTAAACTATTTGTATTCTTTAATTCATATTTTATCGGAAACTTTGCTTATTGTCAATACTTGAAATCGAAAATAATAGCGCTCTTTTCCCGAAGAAAGTAGAAACAATGTTGTTATCCGGTCCGTGGACCGTTATCTGACCGCACTGGCTGTTCAGCGATTAATGCAACGTAGTAACGCGATAGTGTCCGCTCACCGAGCCGCAACCACCACTCGCAACATTCAGGCTCGCTACTTCGACTATCGCAGTCCACCCCGCGCTGCCATGCCTCTTCTAACCCACGAAACGCCGATCCCGGCAAGTTTCTAACTTATAATTATTATCTCTAACTATACGCTCGAGATCACCTATGACAACGTCCAACGCTAGAGAAACACGTAACACCGTTCCACGTTGCGGTCCCAATTTGCTATAGCACGAGGGATATCGCCCTTGATATCGATACGCGTTGCGTCCGACGCGGATAGCGAGCGCGGGACGAGTCAACTTCCACGAGTCTGTGCATGTCTGACTACATACGTGGTTATATCACTTAATGTAACTCGCCACGCTTCCCATCATGGGTAAGATCGCTGTGTGCGATTATCTCGAACAGCTGTTTTATTAACTAAAACAGTGCTTCATAATATGAAAGATACGTGTATTCTTTTTTAAATAAAATTGTAATACATTTGAGAAAAATAAAATATATCTACATATATTAATGATACTAATTTCCTTTGAAATATGCTCATTGCAAAATATATCAAATGCAATTAATAGATTTTATTTCTATTCATATAACATTTAAATGTCACATCAAGATCTTTACGGCTAAGTATCGTTTCAATAAGCTTGTCACATCTTATGAATTGTTGCTGTTTCAATATATCTGAGTTGTTAGCAAAAATTTTAATACAATAACGTCGCTCAAACGTGTCCCGTTATCACGCGTTCCGACGTCTGCGTGTTACACAACAATAGACAATAGACTTACATAGCAATAACAATAGAGTCAGTGACGACTCGTGTGCACGATGAAGATGGGAAAAAGTCACATGCAAGAGGATATGGCACTGAACTACATTCATTTCCATTTTTCGCGTTCAATTAGTGGCCATGGGAAAAGGAGGTCGTACACTATTTAAATTAAGCTCACGCAATCTATACATAGATTAATTACTTCATCCGACTCAAGTCGATTAACGAAGGACGCCCTACCGCCTACGTGTTCGCGGTGGTGACGTTGAAAGCGTGATATTTCAAACGAGAAACAACGACGAAAGCCTAACCGGGGTAGGAACGATCGTGATAACGAATGGAAGCTACTCATTGGCCGGCGATTTATAATCCCTCGCGCGCGAGAGTATAGAGAGAGCATGGAGGCGCGCACGTGGCCGCACGCGAACGCGAACGTGCCAGAGTTTAGCCGATGCGACGCGATGACTAGGTAGCTAGTATGCACCACCGAATGAACGAACGAACCAACGAACGAGCGAGCCCGTTCTCTCGTTCTCGCGCGTGCATTGTCCGGCCCGAGCCAACGAGCTGCGGAGACGCTTCCGCCAACATCGACATTACATTCCACATTAACCAAATTATGATTTAAGGTCTCGTATTGTCGGCGTGCCGATTGTTCACATCCAAATAGTCCTCGCGCAAAGCGGCGCGGATATAAATTATAATATGCGCGAGCAATTGCGTTGATCCGCATCGCGGCAGCGCGGGCGTGCAAGTTGTTCGCGATATTCAAAAGGCCCGGCCCCGGGCCGTTGAGAACGATGGGTGGCGTCGATAGAATTGTGGAATTATTGCCGCGTTTGGAGACCAGTTACAGAGACCGGTCATTCGCCTTCGGCTCGCCACTGTCCCAGGGATGCATGTAAACTGTACGATACAGGAGCGTTACAGTTTTGGTCAACGCTCGATCTACGATACCCCCGTTCCCTACTATCAGCCCCCAACGATACCTCAGGCTAAGGACCTTCACCACGATCGTTCCTTTTCCGTTCCGATCGAAGCTCCTGGGAACGGAAACAGAGCAGCGTCCTAACAAAATTCTCTTCTACGAACAAGCAATAAGCATAACTCGTGAAACAGAATCCATCCCCTGGGGTATGAGCAATTACGAGAAATATTCGTCTAACGTGCAGCCATACAGTTGCCATTTGTATCTATTCTTAGGTCGTAACGTCGATCTTCGAAATGTTAGACGCTGTCCGGTGAACGTAGTATCGTTCAACTTACTCCTCCCGTTTCGTTCCTCCTGTCGCGCCCACCCTTGTCTTTTGTAATTAGTAAAAGCAAATATCGAGTAGGAAAAAAGGTTCGTGGACTGTGGCGAAGGGAGAGACGCGGCAAAAGCGAACGGAAAAGGGAGAGTTAGTTAAGGGGTGATGGTTACGGTGTGGGTGGGGTGTGTGTGGGGGAGGGGAATAGAAACAGGCAGCCGGTCGTTAGATGGGTAGCGCGAAAGGTGGTCGGTGGAGAAGTAGTAGTAGTAGTAGGAGGAGAAGAGGAGGTGCTGGTAGAGGAGGAAGGGAGGCGGTAGAAGGGTAGCCATAAAAGTTTATGCTCTCCATATGTTGTAATATAGTCGGTAGCAAGCGGCAGGGTGCGGGGGGATCGGTAAAATATGCGGGCAATAAGTATGGATTGTTATTAACACGGGGCGCGCGGTGTCCGCCGCGTTTCTGAATCCATTACCTCCGCATGGCGGCTGAAATACCGGCCGATATATCCGACCTGGTGTGTACATCGCCGCACCAATGGCGAGGGAAAGAGTAGAGGCAGGACCGCTAGATAGCGAATGCGAGAATGAGAATGAGAACGGTAGTGGGAAAGAGAGGAGAGGAGCCGGAGAGCGTATGAATGGATTAGCAGGTACGGCAGGCGCGGTGCGGCTAAAATTACGATCGGATTTCACGTGCCGTACACCCAGGCCAGACGTATACGTATGTACGTTCAAGCCCGTGTTTACCCCACACGACTGTATTCACTTTCGGACGCGAAGAAAACCCCACTCTTCCGGTTCCTTCGCCGGCGACGCTCCTTCCGCGCTCTGTCGTTTAACCGTAGTCACAAGACAATGTTGACAGCCAACAACTTTGTGCGAGGATTTCGTTACGTCGAGAACTTTACTTTCCGCAAGTATCAAGTCGGTATCATTGTTCTCGGTATGTTAAAATTGATCAAAAACTTAGTGATCCCCTGTTCACGATTGTGACTCACACCTTTTTGGACTCTTTAAATGGAAAGACAAATAATCGCGGTGGAACGAGCGCGGCAGACGACTGATGGGTCTGGCGTGGCTCTAACTAGACGCAATCAAGCGAGGAGCCGGAGTTTGCGGCTGGTTACGAGAAAGAGAGAGAGCGAGAGAGACGTAGAGAGGAATGAAGACTAACAGCGCGTCGCTCGGAGGCTAACCAGAAGTAATGCTACCTCGGATCAATCTCCCCAGTCCGGGGATCCAAAGCCGTGACCGAGGATGAGGTCGAGACTGAAACTCGCTGGATCGGCATACGCATCGACGTCAATCCTTGACACCGACGTATCAATCGTTACGTTCCTGCGGTGTGTTTCTTCATTAGCTGTGTATTCGTGCCGTCGCACAATTCGCCTTCCCACGCATGTTCAGTCAACATTAAAACTGTCCAAGTTAACGAATTTCTGCGAGTCGTTCTTGAAACAACGTGCGCGCGTATAGGCGAGCGCATACTCACGTTTGTCAACGAAAACGGAAAACGGAAACGAAGGCGGAGACGGAGACGATGCGTCGGATAAGAACTAGTCAACTCGGGTTGATTTAGAACAACTCCGGTGGGGCGCGTCGGACACGTAGCGCCAGATTTAGTGAGCCATCGTGAGGACGGATACGTACATAGATATCTACCGCGCGCGTATACCTTCACTCTCTTACATCGGCTAAATGTTGTTTCCTACCACGCTGCTTCTTCTCCCTTTCCTTCTCTCAGTTGGTTCTCTTCACAAACGATACGTAACACGTTCACATAAATTAAGGGATGATATCTTGCTGGTGCAAATATTTGAAAAAAGGAACAAAATTCCAGGAATGGTAAGAGACAAAGGACCGTTATTATCAAACGTACCGCGGGCGTAAAAAACTAGAAGAATGTGACAGAAAGATTCGGAGGGAGTTGGTATACGTTTGAGGTATCGTCGTTTAAACCCAGAGAAGAGGGAAGTGGTGCAAAGGTGGTAGGCGAGCATCGGGCGCGACGCAACCGAATCGCTGCGGTATTTATCGCTATCCGAAATACATTCATTTTCATTTCGAACATTACGCGGCAGCAGAGGAGAAGGGTGAGGAGGCGAGGATGGCGATCGAAGGGGAATGGAAAGTGGTAGGGGTTAGCGGGACGACGGGGTCAGGTGGGGGTGGGCGAAGGGAAGCATCAGCAGCACCGCCAGCAGCCAGGGTATTACCAAGAGCCAATGATATAGTGACTATTACCGTCACTACATACTCGTGCGCGGAGTGATGGCGGGTGACTGCGTGCTTCGATAGCGCTAAGCCTCGGGGCAGTAAAATACATTGGTCCGGTAGCTGTGATCCGGCCGTATCAATGCTGCTCGCCCGTTATGCACGCGAACCGCCGCACCACCCTCGCCACCTTTCACGCGAGACCACTGCACTTATGCGAGCGTGCCATTCTATCCACCACGTCGCGACGGGCCCATGGGCCGAGGGGGAGCCTCGATCTAACCGGCCCACACATAATCCATCCACCGTTCGTCGGACATTTACCACTTTTTCTTGGAGTCGTGCTCGCGTTTCACTATGATATTTGTAAACGTCACATGTCCCGGTTATTTTATTTTCCATGCTATGTATTCATAATACATAGGTTTTATTATTCAATGTCCTATTTCATTTGGCAATTGAATAATTGAGAACTGATAATTGCCGAATTGAAGAGACATGGTGTTGTGATTATGTATTTTATTGCAGTTGATTTTTGCAAGTCGGATTCGGGTTACAGCATTATCAATTGTTTTTGGCTGAAGATCAGTTTCTTCCTCGGCAAGGAGCTAACCAGTAGCCGGTGAGAAACTTGGGTAATTTCCGGATAAGCGGTGCGTCTCTTGGGAGCGGCGTGTAGAGATGAAGGGCGTCTTTCGCGCCCGCGGCCTTGGTAACTCGTTAAATATGTATATTCCGAGAAGAGGACCAGACGAGCTTGGTTAGACCGAGTGAAAACCGAGAGAAGGGGATTTTCGTCGGACAGTCTTGCTCAATTATCTCATACTTGACGATCTAATCGCCACATACCACACCATCGCGACTGGAACGAAAGCTTTGGAAAACCTTTGAAGCATCCCTGGGCTTTAATACCGCTGTCTTAATGTTATTCTATTCCGTATTCCGTCCATTTCCTGTTTTCTGATACCTATACAGCTGGAGTGCGGCGCGTTAAGTTAATTCTCGGCGATTAACTCTGTGCAGACGCCTTCGGTTATTCTTAAAGACCATCGATCCGCTTGGGTGGGGATCGGGCGACAGGTAACATCGAGAGCTGTTACATTCGCGTTCTTCGAATAATCCTCAACTTCGCGGGACGCATCGATCGCCCCTATTCAAGAGTCACCGTTGCTTTTGGATGCAATTTCGGTTGGAATCCTGGCCGATTCTGTTCATTGTTCACCGTAACGACGTTAAAGGGAAACATTATGGCCGAATGATCAATGTTGGCAAACTATTCGTTAGATTCTGCGAATCATGGGATCACCGGATGCTAATGCTTCCAATTTCCATCTTCTATGTTACGAGTGCTTTGTACGCAGAGGTCTCCTTCAGGCTCGTTACGACTTCGAGGAAGAACAGCAAAAAAAAGAAATTATACGCTTCGATGTTTTTATCGTTTACGATTGTCGCGGGAGATCGTCAAGCATGATAAAGAGTAGTGATCCACGCGTAATCCCCGTGGATCCGTTATTCGCTGGCAATAAACAGTTTTCCGTTAATAGGACCTAGCTGGACCGAGTGGACCGGGGTTGGACAGGGGTGGACCGGGGTGGCGAAAGGGGTGGTGGATCGTGCGGTGGAACGGGTGGCGAGTGCTGCGAGACTCGTACATTCGTAGAACCGCCGGTAAAATAGTAACAGCAGATGGTACAGCAGGGAGGAGGTGAGCCGAAGTGAGGGTGGCATGCATAGAGAAGAGAAACATCGGGGGTAGGGGTGCAGGCAGGAAGGGTTGCTGGTTGGCTACAGCTTCGCTACAGAGGCGAAGCAAGTTGTATCTCACAGATCTGTCGCGTGATTAAGCTTATTAAACGCTTAACTCACCTTACGCCGCTCTCCCCTCGCTACCCTTCCCACCCCCAATTCTCAGCATCTCTCTCCTTTTAATGTCTTTAACTGTAACATCCCGCTCGTGCACGAAGTATGAAAGTATACGCTAGTGTAACCTAATTACAAATATAGCGTCGATAGTTCTTGTGCATCAATTTTTCTCGTGCTTTCTTGTTTTCTGTTATCGGCTTCCTTCTATTCTACACTCGTATATCACATCTCCGTTGGCGCGACGAATTTTGCCATGACAGGCGTCTAACAAATGGAGACAACGCGACGAATGCATGCGAACTGACGTGAGAACTTTGAAGAAAATCAATAGCGAATGGATCACAGTGTTCGTCTGAACGAAAGTGAACGACGGACGACGGACGAACGATGACGGTATGAGGACGGAATCGCGGCTCATGCGATTGTCTCACCGCGGTAACGGTGACTACAGATTAAACTGTGGATTTTGCGAACCGCAATGCTTGTTGCGAAATTAATCCACGCAGTTCGTTATTACGACAGTTACATCGGTGGTACGTGTAATCTGACCGTGCTTTTGTTGCTGAGCACATCGAAACCACCGAACAATTCTTCTTTGTTAATGGCGTCTGTTTACGATATAAAACTGTTTGTCTGCGATAATGGCCGTCGCAATGCGCACCAATAATTATTTCGAATTACGAAATCGCGAAATGGGCTTTTACACGGAGTTACGAACTGCAATCATTCTCGCGCGTATAAACGTCGATCGAACCGCATTGCGATTGTTTCGCGAGAGACCGAATGCACACGATTCGTCGCGCGCGTCGTCGGGAAAACAAAATCATACCGTCGATTTATGCATGCGGGATTCTTCAAAAAGTTTTCTCCCGGTCGAAACGCCACGTCGCCGTAGTCCGAGCGGATCGTTATGTAGATCGCGCAAAGTTTGTCACGATTGTCCCAATTCGAGGTATCGTTCATGCGCAAACTACTCCTCGCGGCCAGGCTACTCCGCCGCGTAAACGTTCAACGTCCCGGGAATTCAGATTATATCCGTACGTTGAACTTTCGAATTCGAAGTACGTGCGCGTATCTTGGTTGCCATCTATGAGGCATCGACGGGCGATTGCGATGCGACCGCGGTGCAAACTTTGATTTTCCACCGACAATACCGAAATTTTCCGCGGTACACAGCACCGATTAGTCGTGCTGCTACTCGATAAAATAATTTATCGAATATATTTCAATTTCACGCGTATTATGCCGCCCCGAAAGAGTAATTCAATGGAAAATATAAATATTCATTTGCGGGGATTTAAAGCGAACGGATGTTCTCTCACTCTCTTTTGCTCGCTCGCTCGCGCCGATTTTTCCCCTCTCGCTCGCTCTCGCTCTCCGACCGAAACCACCGCCCTCTCACTTTTGCACCCCCTGACCCCCCCCAACCCCCTCCCGCCTACTGCTTTCACCCCACCTACTCAACGAACCGATGATTTATACCGGCAAAATAATAATTTAATTTCACCGCAGTTGGGCACGATACAAAATTGCACGACAAAAATAATAAATAAATTTTGTGCCGACCGGTCATGTCGATTTCAGTCCGCTACGTTGGCCACCCCCTGTCCCCACCCGCCTCCTCCTCTTATTCACCCACACCGGCTCACGATTGGTCACAGAGTATTTTTATAGGTGCCTCGCTTTTTATTGTTACAAATAACCGCAGGCTCGAAGGCTACATAAACGACCCGAGTCTTCTACCAATTGCATCAAGCTTGGGACATCCATTCCCGCTCCACGCGTACACGTCGCTCCTTCTCAACCATTCCAAAAAGATGTACAATGGACCGAGATTTCCTTCGCACATCGTTGTTTCCTACACACACGCTTTTTCTCTAACTCCCCATTTAATCTCGCTACCATTAGTTCACGCTAAGTTTCAAAGCATTCTTCGGCCATCTCTTGCTGGAAACTGTCGTCCCAAACCAAAAGCCATGGTACCCGAGACACTTGACGCCATTAGCGGCTCGAAACTGTTCCACGCGCAGTTAAAGTGATTTGCGACTATCCGTAGCCAGAAACCACCTCTCTTTCCACTTTATCAGCTTACGAAACCCATCTCTCCTTCATCCCTCTCCTTCTTCAACGCTTTTGCTCCCCCTTAACCTTACCCTTTTCCACTCTCGCAGAAATTACTCCATCTCCGTTCTTTATGCATTTCTAAACATTTGAAATTATATTCGGACCCCGCGTTTTATCCCGACACCCATGATCATCAGTCTTACGAAACTAAATGTAACAACGACAACGGGAATAAGTATGATAGACAACGTGACGCGTATTCGGGGATAGCGCGCATAGAATAGAGTCATCAGGCCGCGTTTTATACCGCGTTTTACCGTGCTTGTCCGACCGCTGGTTTTCGTATTCGTTGAAAACCATAATGTTTCCACCACTGATATTTCAGCTAAATAACTACGCGTGACAGTCGTGGTTAAGCGCCGAAATGAACGGGTGCTATTAACGATTAAAACAAAAAGGGAGTAGCAACAGAACGAAAGGGAAAAAAAGAGAAACAACAGAGCGGTAGGTAGAAAAAGGCGAAATATGAGAGCAGTTAATAACACTTTGCGGGAAATAATACTGCGAGAAAGGCCGCTTACCGTGACAAATAACGACTCTCTCGTTCTTTCACCTCCTAACCCCTGCTCTCCTCTCTCCTGGCTCTCCTACATTCCTCTAGTCGCGATTCAGTCTATACTTACTGATGCGTTTACAATGTCCCGCATGCGAATTCCAACAGTCGACTTCCATCGTTTGATTCGAAAGTCATGGGACTTCTATCAAGGCTGTAAGATACGTCATTAATGATTGTTTAGCTTTGTTCTATAATGATGTTCTTGAAGGGAGAACAATCTCATCGCAATGAGTTACAGACAAGTGAACATTTTTACATTACGTTCGCACATTATCTATCATTAGAGCGATTATTGGTATTGTTGGTTACGGGGAACTGTTGTTAAATTTATATGACTATTTAAAAAATTCACAGGAGTAACTAAAAGCTAAGAATCGCTAGCGTAGACATAGACGCTGCCCATATGCATCACGTGGCTTCACTAGATTCGTTGAATCGTCCCACCAAATTTTGATCGTCCCACTTGTAACATTTCTTCCGGTCATTCTCTCGCACGTCCGAGCTCATTAGATCGACCATTCGCGCCGATGCGATAACAACGTCACCAAGCGTTCAGCACGGCACAGACGCGTCACCGTCGTCGCTTGAAACATTCACAGTTGACAGATGTCACGCGTTGACCCGCGTCACACCTGTCACCTGTCAACCACCGATCCGGACGAATTACGCGCTACAACGAGCACGCGTTACGTCTCGAATAATGTGCTGAAAATTTCATCCAGCTATCATTATATCGACTGATACGTTGCACCGTTATCATCGACAGAAAAATGATCGACGAGTTACGAGCTGGTGCTCGATATCGCCGAGGCATTAAAGACAACCCGGCTCGCTCATGCTCCAGGACTTTATCGCGTTTACATTTCCAAAGCAGATCGCAAATGGTCGATACTCTTTGATAAATAAATACGCTGTTCGTTGCATCGCCAAAAGACTTCTGCTTCTCCGTTGTAATCCGCTCGAAATGAACCAGTCGGATCTATCAGGAAAAATGAAAAGGAACGGGGAGAACGCGAGGAAAAGGCGGAAGCTCGGACGAGACCCTCGATCGTGGCTCGTGGACAAAAGGGGACAAGGTGATGCTGTTTCGCGAGTGGAAAAATATTTCTCACGGTGTTTGCGAGTACGCCCACTTCGGACTTCCTCTGTTCTACCCCTTTCTTCGTTTTGCCCTCTTCAACTGGCCTTTTCTCCGCCGCGCCGCGCCGCCCGCGCTTTTCCCCGACTTTATTTCACGGCGAAAAATTATCGTCGTATTCGTACGCTCTGTTCCCGAGATTCCGTTCGTGTGCGTGCGTACGTGTGCAAACGACGCAAGAACAATGGCACTGAATTGGCGTCTAACCGGTGAGCAATAGGTCCATCCCTTTCGTCCGAATAAAGGCGCTCCCGTTAATTAATGGCGCCTATAAATCAGCACTCGGAATAATACCCAAGGAGACAACAGGAATAGTTTATAAAGCGGTTGGTGGAGTGCCGATGCCTTTGCCGCGCGGACGATCTTGTCTCTTAACGACGCAACTTTCGTCCGTGGATACTCTTTAAATCCTGGAGTAGATAGTCAAAATATACGTGTAGATACGTGTACATCCACGTTGGACCGTTAATAAGAAAAAACAGGGAGGAAGAGACAGTTCTTCTCTCTACTCCTTAAACAATGAGATCGGGGAATGTCATATGTTTTGAAGCTGCATAACGAAACCGTGATTTCTTTTGTTCAAATATCATTCAAAGCGTTTCGCAGTGAGAGTGTCTTCCTATTTGGTTAGACGTTACCAGCACGTCCAACGCATTTGCTCGTCGCGAAACGATTACGCCAGAAAGGAATATACTGGTAGGAAAGAAACGAGGTTGTTCTCGTTTTTCCATTCGTTTTCTCTTCTAATTCGTTCCCCGGGGCAAGCTTCGGGGAGGACGACGTCGCGGTAGGTGAATTTATCTTAAACGTAAAACGAACCAAACACGCCCGCTTGATATACGGTCGCGTAATGTCTATATTTTTATTATTTACGGGCTGCGAGATAAGTGAACAGACTCCCTCTTTTACCGTTCCGCCCTCACCGCCGCCTCTCACCCTGACGATTCGAAGCAGCCGAGCTGTGTATGGAGCACCGGTGATAGAGTCTGGTGCTGCAAGAAACGCGGACATTCGTTCTAGTAGCCCGACATACAATGCTAACTTCTCAGCTTGAAACCACCCTTTCTCTTTCCGCTCTCTTCCATCCTTCGCAACCCCAACGGCGTGTATCACGCCGCGGCGCGATCTCCACCGTTACCATTCCCCTATCCGGGCAACCCCCCCGGCGTACCTTTTCCGTACTGTCTCCGTTACCAACACCGTTACTGCCATTGTATCGAAATATCATGCGTCTATAAATCATCGTGAACACCGCATATTATACCGGCGAACTATTCGCGAAAGGTGGGCGAGAGGGTGGTGGGAGTGGGAATGGGGGGTGGTGACCCGTGCACGGTTCTGGGATACTGGTTACCGGTGGCGAGTGCCGAGTGCCGAGTGGCCGCGTGTTGTGCCGCCAAGGGGTGGCTGGGTGTCCGGTGTCCGGTATCGGGTGTCGGCCGTCGGACGACTGGCTAGTGGAATGGTTGCGCGGCTCTATCGAAACTGACGCGACATCGATTATTTTATTTCCCTCCGCACGGCCGTCGTCATTCAACGAATGGAAATCGAACACGCGGTCAAGTTTGTACGTGTCCAATAGGTAAGTATCATATTTCTCTGTTCTCTATTGCTAACTATCGCTACGTTTTCTTATCTTTGCAAAGACGACGATAATTACACCTTGCCCTTTGCTGAGCATATTTTCATTGAGAGAATTTGCTCTCGAAGAGAATTTTCTCAGAGACATGAAAATGAAGACTCGTCGTTGTCGCGTGTAAGGCAGTAGCGTTACAAAGATCAATGGGAACGTCAATCAAACGGCTTTCAAAGGAACTTTATCAAGGGAGAATGTTGATATGCAAGTCTTTAATGAGACTTGGAAATTACGAAAGTGGGGCATAACAATTTGGCGGCAGCCTTAACATGTCCGCGGTTGGTAGCGATAGTAGCGGTGGTACGGTTCGGAAAAAGAGGACAGATAGGGATGGGTCCGAGGGAAAGAGGCGGAGGGGTGTTGGCGGCAACGGGCAACGGGGCAACGGACAGCGAGCAGCGGGCAACGGGCAGTTGGGTGCAGCAGGGTGGTGGTAGCGTCGGCGATGGCGGTGCCGGCGGTGACGGTGGTAGAGAGACGGAGGATGAGGAAGCGGTGAAAGAGCGGGGGAAGAGAGGTAAACGGCTGTCGACCCATCGCTCATACCACGTTTCTCGTACACACGCTGATCTAGTTGTATTTATGCCAGCAGTGAATCACGTCGAAGGTTTGATTTGTCGATGGCTTTTATGGACGGGAATTAACGCGTGCAGCGCTTCGCATTTTGTTACGGCAAATGCTGTTCCCTCCGTCCCACACCATCCACGCGTCCCACACTCCCCGATTCCGCCAGCCACCCGTTTATACCCTTCTCTTTTGGTTGGTCCAACATTTCCAAATAACCGGCACTCGTTCGATGATTTGTACTTCCACTTTACCAATTTTTTAATGCGGAAACAACGGACGACCGCTCGTCACACCCGGTTCTCTCGATTCGACTTTAACGCACAAAAGGGACGCGTGTTTACTCATTTATGTACAACGGATATTTCGACTCGATCGAAACACGATCGATAATAATATCGCGTCTCGTCGTATCCACTAAAGACGCTTCCTTTCTCCCGTGCTCTGTCTCCATCTTTCTCGCCGTCTCTCCGCTCTCTCTGCTAGCCATTAAATCATTAAGCAATTCGTTCGCGCTTTTAACGACGCATTCTTTTAAACACGTTTTAATCCTCTTCGGGCCGGAGGAGGCGTTACCGTGACATGCACGATTTAAGTCGTTAATCGCCACGCATTGATAATTCGAGCAAGCGGATAAGGAGAGGTACGCGTTCACGCGGTAGCATCATCGACAACGTGAACCGTAATTGTTTGGGAAAGATGGCACTTTGCTCGGCATTTTGTCGCCTTGGACCCCTAATGGCCGGTGGTTGATAACAAGGTTTACAGACTAGACAGCGCTGCCCACTGAGAGATGTTGACAGCGGCTTTCAACCTTCCTGCGGCCGGAGCTGGCTCGATTCGTGGCGATTCAAACGCGTTTGCGATTACTACACGACTTCGTTCCTCCTTGAATCTTACACATTAGACATTGTAATTGCGAGCAAGAGAGCGAGCGTTGCCATTGGTGACCGAATCGTACGTGTATACGCCTTCACAAGCGCGAGAAAACTTACGAAGTACCGTACAGCCAACGTGCATCCCCAGTACACCCACGGTAAGCGCGGTCAGGCGCGTTACACGCGACGCAAGAAGAAGGCTTTCCTGCTAATCCTCGGTGCGGCACTAAACGAGGTGGTGGATTTGTTGGAAAGAGCTTATACTTACTGAGACAGAGAGAATGCCCCTTCGCTAGAAACCGGAGAAACAGGAAATAGAAGGTAGGGAAAAGGTGCAGCAACGTGGCTTCTGCTCATGAAACTACAAAGCTCCTATCCACACGCGGGCTAACAACAATGGGATGATCCTGCCAGGATTACGCGATCCGACACGAAGGAGAGGCCGACTGCTTCGTTTTGTTACCAGTATTCAAGCGCGACCGTGCTCGCAGTACTATTTAGCAATCCTGGCGCTATCGCGAGACATTCCGGGGTAGTGCTTCCTTTTTTTCTTCCTCTCCGTGAACCGCTGAATCGTGTTTCGAAACTCGAGCGCCGTTTCATCGTCGCAACTTCCGCGACTTCTTTCTCTTCCGTGCGTCTCCCAAAAGTTTCGCGCATTTTTTCATAGTCGCGCAAACGATCACGCGGTACACGCGTTAAGCGATTTAGTGCTCGACGTTACGTAGTAATAGATACGGGAAAGGGTAGGTAAGCAGTCAACCAGCCAGCCAGTTAGCCAGCCAGCCAACCAGCCAGCCAGCCAGGTGGATAGACGTACGAACGAACGAGGTGGAAGATAGGTAACCAACAGGCCAGAGAAAGATGAGACGGGTGAGAGAAAGTGAGGCAGAGAGGGATGTGGGAGAGAGAGAGAGAGAGAGAGAGAGAGAGAGAAAGTGAGATAGACAAAGAGGGAGAGATAGACTCGGGTGGTGACGTTGACTAATGATGGTGGTGAGAGAACACACTCTACTCTAACCCGACCTGTTGCACCCCCAATAAACCCCGTCAAACGACGCACCGCTAAATAGAATCGCACCGTGTCTCTCGATCTTACAGACTACTTCATGCTGCCGACCGGGAACACGATTTCTCATTACGATTAAATTCGCCCGTTAATGCCGACACTTTAACTTGCCGATTCACCGGATGGAATAATCTCCCGGAGCGAGCTTCTTTGCTTTTCCCTTTCTCCAACCGTTCGCCTTGTTTAGGCGTCCTTTTCTCATCTCGTTCCTCCTTCTATCGTTCCCAAAAGTGTGTTGCGCTAAGTGAAAACTTGTACGGCAGCACGAGAAATTCTTTAAAGATACCGATCAACGAAATCGGCGTTGTCGAGTGCAGTTATTCCGTGCGGTGACGAGAGTGGCAGTGGCAGCGACGGTAACGTTGTTGATCGGAATAGCGTTGGAGACGATATTGGAAGGTCGCGTCCGATGAAAGACCGAATCGACGATCTCCCGTTCTCGCAAGACTGGCCTGACCGCGCCACGTCGAGCACCCTTCAACGCGGATTCAATCCCGGTGAGCCACGAAATAATCATCTCGTCCTCCCTGCTACCCCCGGCGATTCATCCCTTCGCCAGCAGAAGCCTCTTATTGCTGGGATCGTCCGTGGTCTGGCCAGGAATAAACGTCTGTCGTTCTCCCTTTCTCGGTTTTCTCCCGTGCCAATATCTTCTGACCTCCCAATCTTTCTCCTCTCTGTTCTCACATCCCTCGTCATTTAAACAGCCCCAGTATCTCCATTGCTCTGACTAACGGAACGCGATAAAAGAACGCTTTACAGTTTCGCTCGTCAAACAGGTGATTATTTACCATATAGATATTCATAGACGCAGAAATCTGTTATTCGTCGACGTGATTAGATTGATTCAATTCTTCAAGTAGGAAGTTAGTTTCGGTTAGAAGCACGCTGCCTTTGAAACGATAGTAAGTGCAGGCACGTCCGTAGTCTCTGAACGTAGCGTCGAGCAAATTTCGCAAATCTTCTCGCTCGACCTAAACCTGAGATGGAGGTCCGACTGTACGCGACACGCATTTCGAATTAACCGATTGCTCTCGCTACTTTTCGCTATTTACCGCACAGCAGGTAAATATACTTCGCCCGCCACGCACTCTTACACGCCTTCGTTGCTTTATGGTCGTATTGTTCTGAAAATCAAGAAATATGTCACCGACAGCGAGGGTAAAAAGCTTGGGAACCGAGGCGCCGTCGTAGCAGTGTCACGGCCAGGAAAATGTTACTCTCCTCGCTCTTTTCGTCTCTCGTTCTTCGTTTCTCAAGCCTAGATTCACAGTCTTCCGCCTGTTTCGATTTCTTCTTCTTCTGTTACAATTCCCTTCTCTTTCCAGTTCCTTACAGTGTCACTCGTTCCTTCTGTATTTTTGTATCTACCGTAGAATTTTGGTGAAGTGTGACGCCAATTAATAATAATTAATAGAGCTTTTATAGATTGAAGTAGACATTGTTCGAATTACAGTATGTATTATCTTTTTCCCTTTTGAATTACCCTATTATAAATTCTGTTTACGAACATTTCTGGCAAAATGACTAGTGTACCAGTCGCGGATTAAAATTATTTATCGTGGGAAATCGTACTGGGTGCAATGTACACGTCGCGTCGCTGCGGAACTATGAAAATTGAATCAATAAGAGATTTAAATGAATAAAATTTCGACAATTGGCGGTAGGATGCATTACGTATCAACCATTCGAGTCTTAAATTTGTACGTAACGTCCATGTCAATTTTTGAGTGACGATTTATGCGAACTTTTTTTTATCATATAGATTATATTCGATGATGCACTGTTATTACCGCTATAGCTTAAGGATGTATTGGTTATACAGTTAATCCCAAAAGTTTATGTACCTTAGAAAAA
>NW_017136308.1:362774-381556 GCF_001652005.2 Ceratina calcarata | reverse complement strand
ATCTATAATAACAAATTCATGTTTGCATTGTTTAAGTATATAGCCTATACATCCTTAAATGTTGGATACAAAAAGCCGCGTGGAAAGAACCCGAGAATCGAAAGTTGATTTCGCGAATGCCAGGGCACGATCCTGAGCAGCCATCGGACGTTCAACTTATTGGTAATCCGTGCTAGGGATGCACATTCGATTTTATTTTCACGGTTTCCTTTATGCGAGAGACGTAGAATTTCTATTAGCTTTGTACCCCGGTTAGATTGAATAGCCGCAGGCTGGCTGGGCATACGTTCATGACTGTTTCATTTACAAATGTATTTCCCTCTCAGACGGAACTTTCAATTTAGTTGGATGCTTCCTACGATTGCACGAAATGCGTAACCGGGACTGTTCCATATACACGGTATGCCTGCTGAGAACTTTCTTTTCGAAAAACAAATCGAAACGATGGACGAGTTGCTTTTTACGATCGACCCTATGAGATCAGCTCCTATGGATTCCCTGTGAGGAAATCTATGCGTTGTTCACATACATGCCGCTTTCCGTTTGTTTACAATCCAAGATTTAGGAAAATCGAATATTTTCTTAAGCTGCCACTTACGTAAATTGCATTATGGTCGTTTACTTCCTTTTTCTATAAACTGCTTTAAGTAATGTTTAAAACAGTGCAGGAAACAGTACAGGGGAGCAGCCGACGTTTAATTGTTTGTACTATATTATCGTAGTAAAAACGAGCGATAATCGGATATCGGCAGGTTACGCCACGTGAATAGCACCCGCTGTGCAATTTCACCTGCCCCCTCGTTCTCTCTCTGTCCCACCATTGCGTTACCCTTTTGTCGTATCGTCCTACACGCACGCGGGCACCTTCTGTATCTTCCTTCCCGTATCCCGTTCGCGCCACTCGCACCCGCACCCCTTGTTCCGCGCGTGTAAACGTACAAGCGCGTGCACACAACGTCGCGGCGCGTCCGTCGCGTGCGTAAACACACGGACACATGTACACGTATCAAGTCAATAATTAACACCAGTTACAACTTGTGGGAATAGTAACGGCGTTTATGCTCCCGGGGACGTCGTATTTCAGGAAAATGTGCTCGTGCAGTCGCGCCGCGCCGGTCCGTAGGAACACCGCGCGAGGATTTGTCGTCGGCGGGAAGCGAGTTCGAAACGTCGGAGGTCGGAGGCGAGAGCAAGACGGGAGATCCAAGAGGGGGACGGTGCCACGAACGATGGGTACGAGGGAAAGGGGTGGCTGGCGAGGCGAAGGAGAAGAGCGAAACGCAAACGCGCGGGGGCGAAGGAGGGATGTTACGAGTGGGAAGGTTTGCTCGAAACGTTTCTGCCACCGTGCGCTCGGTGGTAGCAGATGAACAGATACGGGTTATGGGAGGTAGAAATATAGATTTAGGCTAGAGGCGACCACCAATTCCCCTCTCGTACGTTGTTCCGGTTACAGGAGGAGGCTAATACAGATTGCCAGCCATTGAATGAAGCAACCCCTTCGTGCGAGTACGTGTATGTGCGCTAGGAACGAGTGCGTGCTTGCCTTCGCGATAGGGAGAGGATCCGCGGTTTCAACCACCTAAGTCCTTGGGGTTTACAGCGATTATGGATTCGCGAGCGATCTTATACCGGCACTGTCGGCATCGCTGGGGCACCTTCGCCCTTCTACTTCGCCAAGTCGGGGACTCCTCGTTGGTACGTTTGGCTTGAGTTTCGGGTTTGCTCCGTCGTCTCCAACCTAGAGAAGCTGAAACGGCAAAGCGCTAGACGGAGGCAAGCGGTAAGGCGGGTGCTAGAGCTGATTTACTGCCGGCTTACGGGGTGTGAGACAACGCCACGACGTTAGATCGCCTATGAACGAGTTAATGGAGCGAGCGGGTTGTGCTGCACCGACGACCAACTATCCTAACGAACAGTATCCTTTTCTCTCTCGTAAGATCCGTCGATGCTCCCTTTACTCTCCACTTGATCCCTTTCACGCTTCACCACTTCTTTCTATTCCTTTGATGATGAATCGCACGTTTGATGATAAACTTATCTTGCATCGTAACCAGTGCATCCTCGCATTGCGAGAGAAAAGGACGGGACGATTTGAGGTAGATCGGATAGTCGCGCTCGTTAGGGGAAGCAAGATAGAGCGAGATATAGGGGCTAGATAAAATAAATCTTAGAATGGAGTAATTATACGTGTATTAGCTAGCCCCGTTGCGGCCGTGATGAACGACGCAGCGGCAGATGTACCAAAACGGCTCTTCATTCCTCGATTTCCCTTATTGCTACTGGACGGACACGTTGCGAACATTGTCTGTTGTACGCGGACTAGTTGGCTCGCGCGCGTAACACACGGTACGTTTTGCGGGATTTTTTGTTTGCCCCGAGGCTTGACCGAAAATCAATCGGAACGTTCGGTACCGAGGCATCGTTTAAAATTATCAGATATAACATCTACCGAAATCAATGCGACGAATTATGTTCAAGCGTGGCTTTTGAGCTCGTCGACAATTAGTGTTTTGCCCGGGAGTCCAATTAGTTGCTGATCAAAGTAACATTTACCCACGGCTCTTTACTTCCGTTCTCATTAAGCTCATCAGTGCATCGGCACGTGTTCATGGGCACGTGTTCATGGCGCGATATTAATTTACCTTTGAAAGCAATCGAACAGTCGCGATTCACAAATTCGAGCACGCGGACTCGCCAAAATTTCCAATAAAATAACCGACTTCAGCCACCCGTACCGTTACCGCCGCCTCCGCCGGCACTGACACTCTATCCTACCACCCCATTTCTACCCGACAACCTACTCTCTGTACGCACATACGCGTTCTGATCGTTCTCTCTCTCTCGTTCCGTCCTCCTGTGTCCTATACCGTTTACCTCTATCCCTGTTGTTTCCCCAAGTATCGAAGGAGATGTTTCCGCTTGCTCGCATCATTCTATACGGTGCTCCCCCTCTGTACCAGGAATCGGTGAACTCATTATTACGATAAACTCGTATACATATTTATCGCGACGCGTTATTACTCTTTCGGCGACGGTCCAGCGTGGTCATCGATTGTGAATTTCATTTTGCGACTTAATGTACCGAATAGTAATGCCGCGTCGAGGTACTTTTCATTAACGCGCTCGCTGTTTACGGCATTAAGCCCAATTAAAAGCGTACCAGGTACAAACGTTAAAGCCAAATCGTTATCTCGTTGCGTTTGCTATACCCTCTTTCTCGCTAACGTCTACTAACGACGGAACGAGGCGAGCGAAACGATCGCTTCGCTCTAAGCCGTATCTAATATACAGGTAGACGATGTTCGTTAAAAGAGGAAATGAGCGTCTTTCGTTCCTTGCTTCTCGCATGAAATAATGCACCAGATTCGGTTCCATTTGGTTAACGCTAGCTGTATCGGCCGTGTTCCAGGTAATATCGATAAATTCACAGGTGTGCGGTACCAAGTGCACGTCCACGGTGTCCGGTGTGCATCAATTTCGTGGAGCTTAACGGGCGAACGCTACCCGAACCGAAACCTTTCCGAGGATCGAAGCTTCGTCCCACCTTTTAAAAAGAATTTGCGACCAGTCAACCCCCGGCGCAGAGAAGAAGGGCCATGGCTCCGTATTGTACAACGTGTAGTAAGGCCGTTTATGTCGAGGCTCGTACAACACGAATCCTCATTCAAGAGTCACGTGCGTCGAACGACCGTGCGTGGAAC
Source organism: Ceratina calcarata (assembly GCF_001652005.2). Taxonomy (NCBI): domain Eukaryota; kingdom Metazoa; phylum Arthropoda; class Insecta; order Hymenoptera; family Apidae; genus Ceratina; species Ceratina calcarata. Next base: position 377,852 of record NW_017136308.1, on the reverse strand, counting down.
AGAAGTGGCTCGCGAGCAGCCGCTAATGCTGGCCGGACAAACGGTTGCCGCGAACCGGAGGATTTAGACCGTCGCGTCGGTTAGATAGGGTGAGCCAGGGGTGAGCAGACGAAGACTTGCAAGGACAGACAGAAAGAGAGACGGGTTGGGAAGGAGGGAGAATAGGGAACGAGCGCGGTGAAATAGAGAGCGAGAGAACCGATGCGATAGCGGGCGGAAGGGAAGGAATGGAGGGAAGAAAGAGAGAGAGCGAGAGAAGTGAACGAAGCTCAGGGGTGAGGGGGACGTTATTGTTATCTTAGATTTATAGTCATAACGGATGGTACTACCTCGCTAGCCAGCAACCCCGAGCGGTCTTATAATCACCCTCCACCTCTACCTCCAGCTTCTCCTGCCCCTGTTCCTCGTACGCCTTCTCCATCCTCCGCGCCCTCGACTATCCACCCCCTTCTCCCACAGAGTCGAGCTTGCCCTCGCGTAGCTCCACCAGCCGCAGTTTAAGTGATTTGCGACGCGGTAGAGCCGCCATGCAGATCCTTTTGCCTGTAGCTGCCCTCTCTCGCACCCCGCCTTCGCCATCGCCACTACCAGCAGCTCCGTCTACTCTACAGCAATGCCGCGGGCAAAACGAGAACACCTAAACCCTGCAGCCTCAACGCCCGCGAGGGATTAAGTCACCGCCTGAGAGAGACCCGGGAAGAGAGGGACTGCGACCGATGCAACGATGGGTGCCGAAATCGCGGGCGTGAAAGAGAGGAGCCGCGTATAATACGAGGATGACAATGAAATCGTTCTTTTTCGAACAGGCAGACGTCTTATGAGTATCATGAATTATCGTTTCTGTACGGTAGAGCACGAAGCAGATGAAAATTCGAGCAGAACGGTTACTCGGTTGAAAAGAGTGGTAGACAAAGAAAAGAACTTGGACGATGAAATGAGAGTAGGAGCAAAGGAAGCTCGATCGGAGCTGCGAAAGGCTGGAATGAACTGTTGTGACGAGCACGTAGGTTCACGGATGGAACCAATCGAGAAAGCTACGAGTCAGCGGATTCTATCGTGTCTGCTTGTTACCCACACTATTTCAACGTTTCGATTCGTGACTGTCCCCGTGCGGCTCCGAATCAAGATTTCTGCTATGGGATTTTCGTAATCGTTTCACGCCCGTTCTTGTGTTCAAAACTGCACCGGCTTCATCGGTATAATAACGATCTCATTCTAGTCGTACGTCATTAAATCACTTCTGATGCAAACTAAAATTTATACAAGTACCAATAGTTCAGAGGGAACTTCAAAACGTTCCGAGTTATGCATTCTGCATCATCGGGTAGGAAGGTAAGAAAGAAACCACGAAAGTGCATTGTGTAAGAATGCGCGGATACCGAGGAGAAAGAGAGTGCGCGCGCGCGCACGGGTAAAGAAAATAACGTGGGTCTCGGATCGCTTGGACCGAGACGCGACGACCCGGTTAGGACGATAAGGGATCCCGTAGAGCTTGATGGAATTCCATAGATCCACGTCGGCGTCGAGACAGAGTCGGCTAAGCAGCCATTTAAATGCAACCGATGTGTCTCGGGGAGCTATTACATCTGATGGACGGTTATTGACGCGCACTGGCTTATACCGAGCAGCACCGGGAGCGCCGGCAGCCACCCCCACAGTCCCACAACCCTACAACCCCACGCTTCCATACCACCGCGCTATACTTCCAACCCACCTCGACCGCTGTCTCCCTACACTCGACTCAACCACTGGTTCATTCCTACGTAAACTCTCCGCCACACACCGACTCGTTTCCTTTGTGTCGATGCACCACTTATACCTGTGTACCACTTTTGCACCCTTTCGGCTGCTTCTGTGTATCCATTCGTACACATACAGACAACAGGCACGAAGAAAATAAAGAAAGCACACAGTATCGAATCAAGTAAGAAGGAAAAGTAAGATCAAGAGCGGAATGGCTGGACGGAGAAAGAACCGAATCGAGCTCAGTACGTGCTTTTATAATAGTAAACGTTCAATGGAAGATGAGACGCGATTAAAGGAGTAGCTAGCGATTTGAAATTGCGAACGCTTCCCGCAAGGTAACCAATCACGATACAGGCGGTCGAGCAATGCGCTTGGTAGAAGCTCTCTCGGATGAAAGTTTGCAGTTACGTCTCGATGAAACGTAACGGAACGGATTGAAAATGAACCGCGGACTTGTGACGTTATGTTCGTTCGTATTTGCCATTTGTCGTCGAGGTTGTAAACGCGAATAGACTGCGTATAACTGCGGAAGAACCGATGCGGCGCTCTCGTCTTACATATGATCCTGTTTACCACGGCTTTTCGAATTTATGTCTCGTTACGGGACGTCATTTCCAGCGGAGACTATAAAATAAATTCGTGCAGAAGATCCCCGCAGATTGCCGTTCGTGCGTCCACAGAGTTCACCGGAATCCCTCGCAAATCTGTCGAGCGCACCTCGTATTCGGAATACCGTCCGCCGATGCGATGGAATGAGAATTTCTTCGAATATTTTGGATAATCGTGACGCGACACGCGCTCGTGCGTTCTACTCAGTGTTCCTGTTATTCTTTGCGCTCTGGAGTTGGAGGACTCGCTATTACGTGGAACTGAAGAGCTCATAACAAAATCTTATTAAAAACAAATCTCGAGATCTATAGTTTTATGAAAAAGTAAGATAAAAAAATCGAAAAACGATACTAATGAAAGGAAAGTATGATGTTAATTCGTAGCCAATGATTTCACGTTGACCGATGGTGATTAACGAGTACCGAATGTGTAGGATGAGATTAGGAACTGGGGGTGTGTAGTTACGAGTGGGCGAACAACGAGCAGGTTCTTTTACCGAGAAACCGGTGGCGTAGGAAAACGCGATATTATCTTCGCAGAAATATTACTCAGAAAATTGCCAGCGTGACTCGGAGCAGCCTCGTTAATTACCCTGAATTACCCATAATTATAAGGAGCGTAAAAGTTTTTACTATCGTCGTGGGACGAGGAGTCAGCCGCGGAACTATGATGCAAAGCCTCGATGGGCCCACCTTGTCTGTAAATCCACCAAGATGTAATTTACAGTTTCGCAATTTAAGATATCCCCACGTTATCTGGCTTTTGTCTAGCCACTGATCTTCTGCCTAATGTCACATCACTAGCGTTATCAGAATCTAATATACGGGAGCAAATTCTTGGTAACACGACCTTGCATTTTCTGTTTTCATCCGGATTTCAAATTGTATCTTATTAACTCATTAATAGCCGACATTGTGTTAACTCAACGTGAACTTTATTTGCAATTTCATTTAATCAGGTAAATCATTAAATTATGCTGATTAATATTTTCTTGACGAAGATAAAGTCCCAAGGTTTGCCTAATTATTTTTTCATTACCATTCCTTGTTTCATCAAAGTTCTACAATCTTTTAATTAAAATAAGACATAAAAATGTCATGAATACACATATGTAATTTTACTGACTCAGACATCACTGAATTAACACTTGGAATCACGTCATTGTAATTATTTCCCACGTTTTCATAGGGCAGGTAAAAAACGCCGTCGATTCTTTAAAAGATATTGCGAGTCTGTAAATTCAGGTGGAAAAATGCTATCTTTTCTTTGAAATAACAAACCCATCACAGCGGAACCAATTTGTCGACGGTAGAAATTCAAGCAATTCGATGTACGTGGATTGTCGTTCGTATTTAAGGCTGATGCGTACGTACCGCGTGTCACACCGTTACAATGAACCTGAACATCCATCAGTCAATGCGAATGCACTCGTTCGTTCTTGATAAACGGACGTCCACGCTTTATGGGCCACCTGTTGCACCTACGCCGCGACTCTTCGTCGAACTTTTAGTCTTTGCATTCGAATCCGCAAGAAAACATTGTCGTCGAGATCGTTTTCCACCGCTGGTGCTGATGTTTCGCACAGAAACACATCGATCTCGAGCGATCAGTGATTTTCAACACCGAGATAAAAAAAAAACTGCTGTTCTTATTTTTCCCACCTTTACTATTATTTGCCTCTAGGAACTGAGAGAATATTATCGGAATTTTCGTATAATCTGTAAAATAAAATTGAAACCCTGACATATTCAATTACAAATTACTGGTACAAGTATATCAACTCACTGGGTTGATTCGGTATTAATCTTACAATACTTGTTACTTCAAATACCCGCATAATATACTGTCGTAAATGATTGATTAAATACCATAATATAATTTCAAAAAATGATACGTTGTAGATTTAATCTCTTTCTTTAACAAGCAATTCGTAATTATTATATGAAGCCATATTGTACTAAGTTCACGGTTTTCATATTTGTTTTTTCTCAGTTTTACTGGCTGTACCATTGTCACGCATCATTCGCTTATGTCGATACGCATGTCATAAAGAAGCTCTCTCCGCTCCCTCCGCCCTCCGTTCAGACGGACTAGATCAACGAAAGCAGCGTAGCCACAAGCATAGAACATCCACTATCATCGGTGAATGGAGACGCGGTTTTAACACGGCTCGTGCATTTCCCTAATGATTTACAAGCATTATTGGGTATTAATTTCAATCTACACTCGCTGGGGATAGAATACCGTGTGACGTGGGCTCGATGCGGATATATCAAAAGCTTGGAACCAGGAGGGGTGAGAAGTTCGGTAGCTGCGGAAGCGTTAGAGATAGAGAAAGTGGCAAAACCGGCGAGACTCGGGGTACACGAGAGAAAGAGAATATAGAACGATGAGAAAATGTATACGTGCGCGTGTGAATAAGATAAAGATAGAGAGATAGTCGGATAAATAGATAGGTGGATGGATGGACAGAGAGGAGTGAAAAGAAGAGTGAGTGAGAGAGGGGAAAAGAGAGAGAGAGAGTGGCTGTACGTGTATAGGGGGACAGCTCGACGCCACACGTCGCGGGCTACAAATCAACCGTTCCGAACAAATTATGAATGATATATTCGTTGTGCCCGCTTGATATATGCGTATCTCCCGTCGCGTCGGTACCGCCTGACTGTAGTCAGGCGGGTTAACGTTTTCAAAATCCGTCCGTACTTTCTAGGTAAACATTCGTTTTTACATTGTGCATATTCACTTGTCCGCGACAATATCCGATACGCGTACGCGGTGAAGCGCGGACAGAATGGCCATGGCTTATTTTCATGTTAATTGGAATTAAAGACAAATGATGTATTATAGTGAATCGAAGAATAAGCCGAGGATTAGATAGAAAACTGATGCCGGCAGTTTTGACAATGATAATTTATCGTATAAGCGAAGCCGATTTTGCAAATGGCATAATTCTGCAGAACATCTCCGAACGAAACCGACGAAGTTGAAACATTTCAAACATTGTCGGCGTATACCGTGCCGAATTTGTACCTAACCCGCGCGCAATAACTTGCTGCTATAAAAGCTATCGACAAATCAAATTTTGACATGATTCACTGTCCGGCATAAATTCCAGGATTCAGGCAAGAGAGACGACGGTGACGCGGACATGTGTTTCATTCTCTCATTCTCTCGTTTCCTCGCCAACGCAAAGTTGTCACCTCTCTCTTTTTTTCTTTATCGCGCGCATGACACGACTATTTATCGTTTTATACACCCGACTAGCGGGCTTCGCTATCGTTGCGTTGCCGACGCGTTCACGACCGTTTCGTTTGTCAATCTTTTACGCTGTTTTACTTTCCTCCGACTGCTCTAATTTAAACAAACTCTATTTTCGGTGGACGCAGAAGGCGACGGGAAGACCGAGAAAGGGACGCAAATTGAAAAAAACAAAACGAAAAATGAGAAAACGTAGCACAAGAGATACGATCCGATATTGTCGAGCGAAAGAAAGTTTCTTAGCGTATACCTGGTATTTACGTCTCATTCTTCCGCGTCGCATACCCGCGGCGAAATCTGCAATTCGAGGTACGAAAGAAAAGAATAGAAGGAATCTAACATTCCTTGGTTCGTTCGATAGGGCCGCACAAAGGATCGTCTCGTCTTTGACTTCCTTTCTTTTCCGTTAAGGTTAATCAGCGAAGGAACCAGCTACAGCGTCTGAACAAGAAAAAAGAAGGCAAAGAAAATAGGTAAGGTGATATAAAATAATTAAAATAGACAGAGATAAATTAAACTGTCTTTGCAACCTAGCAACTTAAATGACACTAACTAAATTATCGCATCGTGACAATGCCAGATGCTTGTTTTACGAGTAGCATTGATTTATCTTAGGTCAGTAATAAAATCTGGTTCTTAATTATTTTTGTGATACTACGGTTTTCATCTGAGATTACTAGAAACTCGTTCAAAATTACGCGTCTGAAGAATATTATCATCCCGTGGTTCGAGAACGAAAGAAAACCGAACGAGGGAGAAGATGCCGAATAACATAGAGGTCGAGATCCGTTGGCAAACGTCGACGGAGGGTAGAACATTCAGATTATCACGGAAACCCCGTAGGATCCGCTGTACCGCGGGGGCGACAGATAAGAACCGGTGCCGGTTTGTCACGTACCGCGTTGAGTGTGCGATGCTCGTGATCCCTCTCGTTCCTACGTTGCTTCCTTGCCTTTTCGCGTTCGTTTCCCTTCTCCTACTTTCTACGCAAACAATACTCAGCACCGTCCCTGTAATGCCCAGTCGTTTTAGGATCGTGTCGCGACAGTGTTCCACAAGTCTTTGCAAATTGTCCGTTAGTTGAGATCCGCAGTAGGTTGAAAAAGGTGATGCGATTTGTAGAATTTTTTGGATAAGCTTCGAGAACTGGGTTAAAAAGCGACGGAAACGGCGGCGCTCGCGCATCGTAACTCAGTTTCGTTAACTCGGGACATCGTGGAAGGAGCGAGGAAGCGCGCTAGGGTTATGGTATTCGAGATAGCAAGGCGAAGCGTCGGTGGAACGGGGAAAGCAATCAGAACTTGGGCCATTGCTGGATATTACGGAGACGTGAGAGATGTCTCCTCAATCATATTAATTGCCGAGATAACCGGTGCTTCGACGGCGCCCACCACCGGTGCTCTCTTGGTCCACCTTACCAACTACCGCGACCGAATTTTCTGATACTCGATCGCCCATTCCGTGTCACATCCCTATCTCCACCTTCAAAAGTGATTTCTTCACGAATTGTTCAACCTTTTCTTGTTTAGTACATATTCCTTACACATGACGAGAATCATAATAATATAGATTAAACGTATTGAATAATTCATTCACCTTGCATGTCTTAAAGGTTCGTCACATATTATAATTACCATCATGTATTTGGAATTTCAAGAACATGTACTGAGATCTTTTTAATAATAAAATGCAAAATCATAAAAAATGTTAGAACTTTATGTTACAATAAATATTAATTAACCAGCTCAGTGTATAAAACAAATCGCATATGTATTTCTTTTTTTCGTTCTATTCCATGCAAAGTTGCAAATTAAATCGAGAAGTTCGTCGAACCCCTGTGATTTCTCGTATCCCGAAAGAGTCGTTCGTTTCGCGAAAAAGAATCACTGACGTATGCAACAGGTATTGCGCTCTTTCGTTCGCAAAGCGGTAACAACTGCTGAATCTTCACGCCGCGCGCCGTGCCGTTTCGTGCCACGTCTGTCTGAGTACCATCGTCATCGAACAGGATTCGTGACTTTTGTAGCTTTCGTCGTTCGCATCCGTTGGATTTACGAGCTGCTCGCCAGCTACTTTTCTCTCTTTCTCCCCTTCATTTCTAAACACAATCAGGTCTGCGTCACGTTTGGAGTTTGCTGAGTAAAGATAAAAGAAAAAGATCTGAGGTGCGAGGCTTACGATTCTTTCCAAATAATGATCGTAGGGTTTATTTTAATATGAGACATCTTGCACATTAGAAAATCAATTTTCGTGGGAAAGATTTATTAATCTTGTTTGTTTCTTATGTTTTTATTTATTAACCGCATTTTAATAAAAAAGTAAATAACGTACTTCTAAATTCGTATCTCTATCATTTGGCTATTAAATACTGTTGACCTGCCAATTTATATCTGTAGCTTATTACTACCGCGGCCACATTCTACATTATGCTAGCCGTATTCATTCGCTACGTATACGTTCCGTATCCGCCGTGTAGATACATACATAAATGCTAGTACTGCTGGGCAGGCAGCGAGTCAGCGTATATGGAACAAACCGGGTAACTCTTAGTTTGAACGAGTATGCTATCAAGGAGCCTGATTCAGCGGCATAAAACTGACATCATTCTGTCCCTCAATTACCAATTAACTTTCTTTACCTTTCGACTGAGCATTAGCATGATACGTTGCTATTGCTTGTAAAAGAGGACAGATTTTAAACTGTCGCATGTAGAATGGTGAAATCAGAAATTGAGGAAGTGATCGGAGCACGGAATGAAACAATTACGCTTCTGACAAATTGTAAAGACGTGTCAAACCGGGACGAACGTCGAGTATGAAAGTTAGTGACGGATGTGGAAAATCCGAGTAATTTTCCACGGGATTTGAATCGAGGGTGGCGCGTGGCAGTAAATGTTGGAAAATATTCGCGTTTTATTAGGTCGATCGACGGTGGATAATCGGCGACAATCAAGTTTCACGGCGGTGATTGGACTGGCATACTCTGATGCCAAATGCAGCTGCATATGCATGACGCAATCTCGACTATCCACATCCACAACCTGTTCGCGATGGAGAATCGTGAGAAAAGGACAGCCGCACAGAGTTCAACGAGGGACACGAGGGAGGAAGATAGAGACACCTGTACCGGCACGTGTGTGGGTGCAAAGGAAAGGGCGTAAAGAGGAATAAAGGGGCGCGAGGGGTAAACAAACAACGCGGACGGGAAGCGGAACCTGATGCAGCGAGCAAGAGCGGCAAGAGCAAAACGGAACGATGCGATGCGATGCGGGAGAGTTGGAGGTCCGATTCCCACCGCGGTGTGTCATTACTCGTCATTATCCACCTATCGAATCGCTCAGTAGTAACTATCTGACCGTTACTGTTATACAGTGCCCGGCTCCCATGGCCACGAGGCTTACCGGCAATCGAAACATTTCTCCAGTCTGCTCGTATCGCGAATCACGTGGTCGAGGGCAATCGCTGACCAATTTAGTAGGTGCGCATACAGCGATAACACAAGGGGAATAACATTTTTTTAATGTTAACCTAAACAACGTGATTCGTTGTCGCAAAAGGGTTTGACGCGGTTCAGGAGCAGTCGGATGTAAGATCGTGCAAACCATGGAGGTTTCCGGCCGGTGGTGCGCACCCGGATGTTATTGGCAGGAGAGTGGAGCCATTAGTCGCGATGATGGATGCCTGACAGCAACTCCTACCTCGGTCAGCCTCCTACCCCGCCGACGGCAGTTATAGTAAGTAATGGGTTTGCTCTCTACCCTGAGAAAGCCTCCGCGCGCCACTATTCTGCGCCAATCTCTTCTCCGTTCTCTCCGGAGCTGTGTGTGTCCCGCAATAACAACAAATCTTGCCTATATTAATTTCCTGACAGACATTACTCTTTCCCTCCCTCGCCTTAGCTCACAGGGGCATGAGAGCTCGCGAAAAGTTTCCCGATGAGAACCGTCGCGCGGCCCATTGCTGAAGTCACAAGCAGCCAGAAATAGTCTGAGTCGAACCGTATCGTTATATATGTGCATTCTTTTTTCTCCACGGACACAATCTGTGTGTCAACCTTAAATACATAGCTTGTCTCAACAACGTCTAGGATTGATTTTTCGCCTTTCGCAAAATCCATCCCACCTTTTAATATGTAAGCTAAATTGCCTTGAATGAATGTAATCGATTAGAACAGTAGTTCGAAAGTAACGTAACTTTTCGTTTCTCACAGCTCTCTCTTATTCTCTTCCCTTACCTTACGATTTGTTTCTCTCCACATGTAGCCAGTACACCCCTACACCTCTTGCTTACTCATATGCGGACTCCTATACACGCTTTGTTCGTTATCTTTGTTCGACGCGCAGCTCTTCCACGCTTCTACCTGTTCCCGGATTCCCATCCTCGTCCCCATCATTATCCTCATTCCCATTCTCGACCACGTCCCGATCTCCATCCCTGTTCCCCTTTCCGTTCTTCCGTTCCACCCTCACCTCCCTTAAATCATTGATTGTTGCATTATCTGTTATTGGCAATGCAATTAACCCCTTACGGTAAAACAACGCTAACTCCCCTCCTCTGCCGCCATCGTCCCACCCAACGCTGTCCAGCTTGCATCGTACAACCGTTGCAACTGCGACTACGAGTACAATCATGATTGTAGCTATGATTGGTTTCGTTGCACATGTATTAGCTGCACTTTTACTCGAATGGATACGCATAATTGTTAGTTAACCCTGTAAATTCTAACAATGCTTTGCGGTACCAGTTACATCAGGTTATGGATATCTACGGCAATCACATAATTGTGATCAAAATCTGGCTAATTCTAAGACTCGTATGCAATACTTTTTAATCTTCGAAGATATCATAAAATCATGTAGTTATCGTTAAAGTTTGCAAGCAAAGGAGCAGCATCAAATAATAATTTTCTAAAAATTGCTCTGAATTTGTTATATATTCTTCTGGCCTTCGTATCCTTTCTCTCCGAGTTATAATTGTGATATTCCATGCGCGCCGCAATAGTAACCACCTCGTTTCCCATTTCCCTACGCCACGCATATTCTATCTGGTGCGTTACATCGCGTATACGATCAGGTGCAATTACGAGCAAGTTAATAATCGTTGAGATTAACGCGGTCGCGTAGCAGGAATACACTCCTGGTGCACCACCGTAATCTATCGGGATCGATCGGGGAAGCTTGGCCGCCGACGCGACGCGAAGCGCGGCTCGTTGTTTCACTCGTCCGGGAGACAATAATTTCGAAAACATCGAGGGAACAATATTACCGTCCGTGCATCCAACGTTCGACGATGCTTCGCTTTGATAATGGATGCGGAGGAAGACGTGAAACTTGTTGGAAGAATTAGCGGTTCGGAGAGAACGGCAAAGGACCAGCGAAGACCGGCTTAAGCCGCGTTGAATCATAACGAGGACTTATGCCGAGAGCCTCCGACGACGAGAAGCCGCTGAGCTTTCTCCGCACCCTTTCGCCCCACTCCTCTTTTCCACGCGTCTATCCGCCCGTCCGCGTCCGTATCACCCATTACTCTTCCATTTTATGCCGATGCTAAAGCAACCCAAGCCGCCTCGGGCGTACATCCCGGATCGTCCCGGACCGTCCCGCAACGCCTCCTTCATTCGCATCCTGCCGTTCGCCCTCTTTGATCGTCGGCAAAGCTCTCTTCTACGCGCCTACGCATTTTCATCGACGGAGTTTCACTCGACTAATTTTTCGCGTATTAATTAAGATTGCGGAGACGTTAAAAAGATATTCAGAGGAGGGCATCGTAGGTGGATCCTTTATGCGAATCGAATACAATCGTATTCAAAGAAAGTATTAGGCACGTCGTATCGGCGTGAACCTCTACGTCCGTTTTAATGCGCGCCTAGATAATTGGCTCGATGCTGTTAGCTGCTTCCATTAGGAAACATCTTATTGGCCTTAAGGCGCTTATTACTACTCTTAATTGCGCGAACGTGCGCTTTTACTCTTATTAACTGTCGACGACGAGTACCCTAATAGGATGGCGTTATAACCTGGATAATGTGTTTCTCTGCAGGTCTTTTCCACGGTTTCTTATTTTTCTCCGCGGTGGTATTCCGCGTGATCAAAAAGAAGAAGGAAGAGGAGAAGGAAGCAAAGGGGAAGGTAACGGACCGGAACGCGAAGGGAAGCAGGGAAAGGATGAAAGTATTTTACGAGAAATGTAACGTCCGAGAGTTGTGAAAAAACTAAGACACACCGTTACAGCACACGAAACAGAGAACGCGTGGAAGAAGGAGGAAAGGGGGAGGAAGAAGAGCTGGGACAAATCGACTAGAACGGACGTAGGAAAGATCCAGACTGGTTTCAGCTTCGACGTGCATTGTATGTACCGAGGGGTATCCATTAGGGACAGAAGTATTCGCGCGCGAGATATATCGACGTCGCCCTGGAGGATTTATCGTGACAGCGGCGCTTGAAGGGATTGTAAATCCCCGTTTGAGGATCGCTGATACCAAGTTTTATGTGGGACATTAGTTGGGTGGGGCGTGGTTGAATGGTGCGGAGTCGAGAATAGTGCTGGAAAGACGGGAGAAGACACGGGGAGAAAGAATAGGAGAGAAAGAAACAGAAATCACACACGGAGGAGGGAGGAAGGGGTGGTGGGAATGCAAGCAAGTAAGAAACGCCGCGAGAGAGGAGAAACGGTGTGTGAGAGAGAGAGAGGGGGGAGGCAGAAGACGAAAGGTAGGGAGAGAGGAAAAGAGAAAGGGGAGCTGCTTGGCGCAATAAATTAGCCCGAAATGAAAGACAAATCGCCTCGGAGCTGTCCGCCCGTTCGCCCAACGTGATAGAAGTGCGCGGACCTAGCTGATGCCGACTGCTACTGCCTCCTCTTTTCCACCTTCCATCTTTCTACCACCCCCTTCTCTGGCCTCGTCCCTTTCTCGCGACCCCTTTTACTGTCCGCCTCTCGCTCTCGCTCTTGTCCTCCTATACCCGGAATTCTCGGTAGACCAATCCACGGGGTGAGAAAAGAGACTGGGACTCCCGGTTCTTCCGAGTTTTTCTCCTGGCTCGTTCGACTTCGCGTGTCACCGACTACCTTGACGGACGGCTGTCGATACGCAAGGGACTGTCTCCCTTACTCCCATCTCGCCCAGCCAGCCATCTACCAACTTTGATCACGCGTCTTGACAATTCTCGTAGCCATTCTCTATTAGCAACAGGCATGTCTTACATCTACGACATATCTTCGTTAGCTATTAATTCTGGTTTTCCATCTAATAAATATTAATGCAATTAGGATATAATCCATCGAAAGAAGTATTAATACTTCACAACAAATTATACAAATAAAATAAATGAAATGGTTTAATCGGTACAATATCTTCTTCTCCTTTACAATAGGTCATTACATGGAATGATAAAAATCCCCATAATTCGAGCCAGAAAAAATGACGATAGAGTTTAATTGGAAAATTAAACGTCGTAATTTACAATATCGTATTTTCGTTTCGAATGAAAAATAGACGGTTCGTACGATTCGCATGTATTCACCGAATGGAAACGTTCGAATTTCATCCCGAATCGTCTGTTCATACTTTCGTTTATCCCTCGTGTCGGATCGCAAGTTCCACCGATTCACGTTGAAACACAACAGAGACACAACGCGTCACAGGTAGGTACGAATTTCCGACGTAAACGAGATACTGTAATTTTCCAAAAAGCACGCCCTCCCCTTTTGTTACATCGGGCAAGGGTTGTCCAGAAAATAATTCATAGAGCAATCGCGGCAACAGCAGCGCCGGCATCGCGACCAGGACGACGAGCACACTGTTGCCGAGTGTCTGTGGCGAAATGAACGTTTTAATTCCCCTCCATAAAAGCCAACGACAAATCAAACGACTTTGACATGATTAACTGGCGGGCATAAATATCGGTATCAATGCACGTGCACGTGCAATGACGCGTCGCGCCATGCCCCTCTTTCTTTCTCTTTTACCAACTATCTGTCTATCTATCTATCTATCTATCTATCTATCTATCTATCTATCTATCTATCTATCTATACACACATCTATCTATCCATCTATCTGTGTATCTGTCCATCCTTTCATCTATTCATTTATCCATTTTCACGTTCATTTATTTGTCAAATGACCTATTTATAAAGGTGCATAATATACAAATATTATAAGACTTTTTGCAATATGCTCATCACTCCTGTGTAATTAAACTAGAATTTTTCAAGTCCGGCAATATGTAATTGTTTCTAAAATCAATCCATGACTTGTCAAAGTGACTTAAACGTACAAGTGTTTTACAAAAGAACGTTTAGTATGAAAAGAAATTTATAATGGTAGTTGCGCATGTTCACGAGAGGAACATTGTATACATGATCCCGTAGCAATTGAAAGCATTTCGCAACGTGATCGTTTACCTTAGATTGTTTATCGTGTATCTACCATTATCGCAACGATTGTATGCAAATACCAAATCGGCATGCTCAGACAGATACTAATGGTAAAATATTTAATGGACCCTGTAATGTTCTTAAGCATCAATTATTATTTATTCTTTATTTTTTCTCGTCTATACATATAATACATACTAACAACAGTGCGCATTTACTCGCGTATGGTCTTGCGTAAACGCACGGTTATAGGTAACATCCTTTTTTAATTCGGCTACTCTTTAACGGACGTACCATTAAGGCAGGGAATATCTGGAATCCTTGGAAAGTTGAAAAACTTTCCGGTTGGTATATGTAAGAAACTGGGTTACGGCAACAGGTGGGTACTAAAGTAAATATACGCACATTACGTCTACTCCTTAGGACCGGCAAAGGATCATTACGTATTTGAATTTTCCTACGATTAACTGTCGCGTTTTCGCGTAGTACGTCGCACGCGTCGCGCATGCTTCAGGTCATCAAACGGATCACATTTTTGTTCGCTGCGAATTTAATTCGTTAAATTTTTGAAAAAAATCCATTTTCTGATACCCGAATCTTGTATTAAAATACATAATCAATACACCAATCAATGATTCTTTATGTAAAGCGGGCCTCAAAAAAATCTCTGAAGAGACAAAACACTTGGGTGAAGCGTGCATCTTTACGTACAAGCAAGAACTCCTTCAAGGCTTAAACCGTTTTATCAGTAAATCCAATTGAAATACAAATGTTTAGCATTTAGTTTGAAAAAAATATCGTTGATGTTTCTGACGTACAGGAAATGGTTTAAAGGTACACCACGCGGTATCTCCGAGCTTGCGTACATTGTTAAACTGTACCACTTAATATCAACATGAATATTTAGTCCATAGGACATGCTCAATAATTTAGAAGTGACAGTACTGAATAATGAAGTACAGGATTGTCTCTTCTTACTTAAATTGGTTCAATCAATATTAGAAGAGTTCGTTACAAATTCTGGTGAACCGGTCTCATGAAGGAACTAATCGATTTATCAAATTCAAGTTCAAAAGATTAATAAATT
>NW_017136308.1:361663-362190 GCF_001652005.2 Ceratina calcarata | reverse complement strand
ATATTAATAAATGTTGAATGAATTGTGAATCGCGAATTACCAAATATCGAAAATAATGAAATCCTTTCGTGATACTGAGCCTGGAAATTCACCTTTTACCGATTGTGAACACTGTACCAACTACTGCTTACTCGTTTTTGTGGAGATACACGTACCTACGTCAGGTGAATTATCGATTACTGATACCACCGAGGAGAAATTACTAAAGAGTGGCAGCCTTATGGGACCTCGCGGCTCCAAAACCGGTCTGCAATTTTTGACGTCCTCTAGAATGAGCTGGGCCGAAAAGTAAGAAACACGAAGCAAAACTGACGTCGGTTCTAAACTGTATTACTGTGTCAGGCGTGTTATCGACGAGTCGTCGATGCACTACTAACGAAGTAATATCACAAACAAAGTATACATTAGTAGAAATTGATCAATGCATTTCTTTGTGTACTGTCGATGTGGTTCCAGCTCTAATAGAGATCGAACGGGATTGTTCATAGTCCCAATTAGTTATTAAATAAGAAATGTTTTACTATTAT